>NC_029793.2:142635085-142651628 GCF_000816755.2 Arachis ipaensis | reverse complement strand
AAAATAGTTATTCTATTTTTATTTTATTTTTAATGAGAAGCTTAAAGCAGTTGGCCCTAACCCGTTGAGGTGTCTCGTATGAGAAGTGAAGTTCAGTTGGCGGGAAACTGAAAGTTGGAAGCGCCGAAATGGGATCGGAAAGCGTGGTTCCGAAATGGGCTTCTCAGCCTTGCATTATGGGAATCGACGAAGCCGGTAGAGGCCCGGTTTTGGGTCCCATGGTCTATGGTTGCTTATACTGCTCTCGCTCCTACCAGAACACTCTCTCCTCTCTCAGTTTTGCAGATTCCAAAACCCTCAAAGAAGACAAGAGGGAAGAACTCTTTGAAGCTCTCAAATCCAATGACTCTCTTGCTTGGGCCGTTGACGTCATCGATCCCAGGGACCTCTCCGCTAAAATGCTCCAGAAGTAAGCTATTATCAATCTTCTTCAACATTATTATGCTAATTTACTACTTAGCCCCTTTCTTCGTCGTGTTAATTTTGATTGTTACAGGAACAAGATTAACTTGAATGAGATTTCACATGATTCTGCTATGGGACTCATTCATAGGGTTCTCAAATTGGGAGTGCTCTTAACCGAGGTAAATGCTGCTTTTCCATAACTACATGTTAATGTAGATAATCATTTCAGTTACAAGAGTGAGGAACGTAGAAATTTTGTGTGTTTTGTTAGGTTTATATAGATACAGTTGGAGATCCAGGGAAATACGAAGTGAAGCTATCTAAAGTTTTTCCGTCTATCAAATTTGTGGTTGCAAAGAAGGCTGATAGTCTTTATCCTGTTGTTAGTGGTGCAAGCATTGTTGCAAAGGTACTTAATTTGAATGTTTTTCTCCCTTGATGATATTGTTGCGACAGTTTGGTTTCGACATTTTTAATGTAATCTGAATTTTTTAGGTCACAAGGGACAGGGCTTTAAGAGATTGGGTTCTTGATGAGAGTGTTGAAAACATGCACAGAAACTTTGGCTCTGGATATCCTGGAGGTGCAAAAGACTATATATAAATCTATTGTTCTGAACAATATTATACACTTCTTGTGCCTATGATGAATGTGGTTGTGCCTTCATTTTTGTAGATCCCCAAACCAAGTCTTGGCTAGAAGATCACAAGCATCCGATCTTTGGATTTCCGACATTGGTCCGGTTTAGTTGGGGAACCTGCAATACCTATTTTAAAGGTGGTGCGGAGGTCTTATGGTAAGCCCCCATTTTCAATCTTCTGGGAAACCTCAGAATTTGACTCCCTGTGATGCCTAAGTTTGCTCCAGTTTATATCTGATAGATTATTCATCATGACATCATGTCAATTTTAGTTTCAACGTTCATGTGCTCCCAGAATAGCAATATCAATCCCACATTAGAAAGTTGAATAAGTTGCACTTTGTGCTCTTAAGACACACTGTTGTTGAAATCAAGATCATTTTGAGTTCTTCTAGCTGTTTCTAGATTGATTAGTAGGAAGTAGGTACTTCTCCCTTTCTCATTTAAAGTGTTTGTATGTCAACAACTAAAAGCAGAGATTTAATAAATAATTTGGAGTCGAGATAAATTCCCATGGTAGCACTTCATATAGGTCTTGTAATTTGTGAAAGAACCGGCTCCCCTAAGCTTTGAGAACTTTGAGTTTAAAGTGTAGTCTCTAAGTTTGTGTGAGAGAAGGGTTCTCTTTTACATATTTTAAGTTTGGCTAACGGGTTAAGAAAGATTTTTAAAAGAGTTAGTTTCTTGGCATGCATCATATCTTAAGGTTGAAACCCCGTACCGCCATCCATTTATATGAAATAAACAACCTTTACTCTTCTATCTCTCTTTTCATGTCTTTTTCTTTCTCTACAAGCTTTGTCTGAATTGTTGTTTATCTGACTAAATTTTGTCACTACTTGTAGGGAGTCTGACAACGATGAAGATGGTGGCAACAATAATAGCAATGGCAAGCGGCAGTTGAAGCTAAGCAACGTGGGTTTCACCACATCCAAGAGGAGAAGCGAAGAAATAGAATCAAGTGGTAAAGGACGCTGTAGATTTTTCCAGTCCAGGAAACTTGAGCAACTCACTTATTTCCAAAAATAATGCTTCATTGTTGCACCTTGTTCTTATGTCATCTTTGTTGTAGCTACATTATATCATTATATTGAATGTTTTTCTATGGAGTTTGGATAACATGTTCTGCTGTATAAATTTCCTAGAACTATATAACAACTATCAGATGTCTACTGAACTTACACTCTATCAAAGTGATAATTCAATTGGTATTGATATTTGTAAGTTGAATTTATGTAGTTAGATGAACAGGCATACCCACACATTTACATGTCTGAGATAGCTGATTCTGACGAATAATTACTTTTTTGGTTCGAATGGCTGTTGTATACTACACTTGGTTGGCCATAATTCCTTACCCTAGCCCCTAGGAATTAGGATGCAGATCCCTGTTTTCAAATTTTGTTCTTGCTTATTCAATTTGTATTTTTCACACTTGCAGTTTAAGATATCTACGCAAACATTAGGAGTCAGCACTTTCTGCCGACATTATATTCTTCTTGGTTGGTCTTATCGGAATCCTTTGATCTGATTGGACATTGGATGCGATAGCTACATTCCCAGCACCGAATAATACTTCCAACCGAACGTACGTGTTTGAAAAATGATATTTCTATTACTTATGTTCACTTATATCTATTGTCACTTTCAGCAATTGCTGAATATAACAGTGGTCATAATTAAAGATGATGAATTTAGCAGAAAGAAAAATGCAGTGAAAATGATATATCATTTTCCATTTTAACTTGTCCATGGGATACTGTAAATTTGATAGTTTGCATACATGAAGAAACCATGCTACTCCGAACAAAATACTATCATATTCCTTGGAAGTTGGAACTGATACATTTTGAATATAATACACAACATATTGTCCTCACGAGAAAATATTGTCCGAAAATAACATATATAAGCTATAGCATTCGACTACTCACCACGAGAAAAAAAAATGGTAAAGAACCTATATAACAAACATGTTACATGATATACAAAATAACCTTTATTTTTATTTTTTTACAAAATCAATAGGAGAGGACAGGCCAAAGTGATCACAATTGAAGTGAAAACGTTGATTCTGCTGAGATTGTTGTTGGCAGCACCACGGTGTATCTGATGGTTGCGATTGTTATTAGCAGCAGCACCTCCTGCATAAACAGGTATAACCCCGCCGCCGGCTGGTACATTCGGAGAGTGACCTGATCCTGGCTCTCCATTTCCATGTGCAGCGCCAGCGCCGCCGCCGCCGCCATGAGGGGCTGTATGACTGCCTCCTTCTATCTTACTTCCATTCATTATCTTGCTTTCCTGCATGGTTGCTATTGTAATAAAAAAAAATGAGTAGGGGTGTTTACTCATGGACTCTTGTTTCTTTCAGATAAGTAAGAAAGAAACTAGCAACTAACAAAGCTATGGGAACAAGATTCTCTATACCAATGATAGTTGTAAAGTGTTCATTTTCTCCAAAAATCTAAATCAGAAGCACCCTAAACCTTAAAATATCTTAATATGCAGTACACAGCATAGAGAATTCTGTAGACCAAGACATGATTTGGTATAGGATCCCCCACTAGACAGATAAAAGCCATTGATATTCACTTTTTATTCTAACTGAAGGTGAGGTAGAAGTTAATACCAGCAACTTTAGTTCAGCATTATCTAAACATCTTAGGAGTGGCAAGCAAGGAATATGTAACATTCAAAGAGGTTCCGTGATACCTAATAGGAATATTTTGAGACCAATTGCCAAAAACACAGAATCTGAATTACCATTATGCTATGGTTCAGTGGAAAAATGCACTTAATGATGTCAAAAGAAAGCTGCTTTAAAAAGCTATTAGAAACTCTAGATACAGATTAAAAAATGTTTACAGAAACTGATAAATAAATAGAGGTTAATCATAATTCCAGCAATTAGAACACTGAACTGATTGCCCTGTAACTCTGTTGGACTTATGTAGTTCTTCAATCAAAAGGGTGTTTGAGAAAAATTAAAAGAATAAAAATTATAATTGCTTGCTGATAAATATCTATAATTTCAATTTTCTAAACAATCAGCTTATGAATGTGCAACCTTCTTTTATCATAGCTTACTGTTACACAAAGAAAAGCAACTTTACTATCAAGCTTTTTATATAATAGAAGATTTTTAGATCTGTTTATGTACGAGGAAAGAAAGAGGGGAAGGGGATGGCAACAAAACAAGAACTTAGGAACATTTTATAGATAATAAAAGAAATTAGGACAGTACCTGTAGGCAAGGTCTTCCGAGTGGGATATGAAGAAGTAAGATGAGTAAGAAAGAGCAATATAACAAGAGAAAATCCAAGTCCTCTAACACCCATTTTGTTTGTTGTTCTAGTAATCCATACAAATGAGATGAACTTCAGTGATCCTTGTTTTATAAGAGAAAACTCCAACAAAGCTTTTTCAGTTTGTGGCACACCGAATGGCTAGTAGGTAGAGCTTGTTTAAGACTTGCAGGTTAGAATCTTTTGGAAAGCAAGTATGGCCTTATCTCTATTCTATAAGTGCCCTTAATTATAAAAGTAGAAAAAAGTATTGTAAGTGGCAAGTGGTCCAATTAGTTATGAAATATGCGTAGAGTAGTTTTTATCATCTCACGAGTGGAAGGTTTAACAATCGTGGCCATGAGTCACAAGAATACACTATTATACTATTGCTTTATTTTCTGTTTAAACATGATTTTGATTAAAGAAAATTATTCCCTTTTCTCCTCCCCTCAAGTCATAGTCATGATAAAGGTAATTAATTTTGGTTGCTACAGTTTACTCGTTTGTTTAAGCAAATTTTGTTTTAAATTTCACATATGCAACAACCCATGAGTTAGTGTCAGATTATTAAATAGAATTTTAATATGTGAAAAATCAGATCTACTAGACAAAAAAGTATTATAAAAAACAAAAGATATTCATAATGAGTTTGCAAATGATAATTAATTTTTATCTACCATTTGATTGTAGTATTATCGTGGGTTCGTGGCGGATATATTAGATTCTCCCAAAGGGTCAAAGACGGTTTGCACATGTAACACATGTTCAGCTGGCTGCCCAAACATGTTGAGTTAATGAGTAGTATCAAGTATCAACCCATGTTAGGGTTTGAATCCTCTTTAAATAAATACTATATGTAGATCTTTCCTGACTCAAGATACGAAATCATTGATTGCCGCATGGTGGAAATACCGTGGAAAAAAAACTTATTTCCAAATGTGCAAAATCAGACTTATTAATTTCATCGATGAAGTAAATTAATCATTGAGGAGACTCTTTTTGACCTGTAAACCTAAGCAACCCTGTTCTAAATTCTAATGAAACCATGTCAAGTTGCCTTTGCCTTTAGGTCGGTAGCGTAGCACCACCGATTAACCGTTGTTTCTTATAAGTTATAACCAATCCCTTTCATTTTGAATCACCGGCCATCTTCCGTTTGTCTGAATTTTTCAGTAAACATTGATAGGAAAAGTTTAATTGCAATTCACTAATTCACTTTTAGTTGTCAATAGTCTTTTAATAAAATACTGTAGTACCGATATTCTTCACAATTCAAAGAATTTGAAAATTGAAATTGCTTCCGTGCATAAATAGTACTAGTAGAGGGAAAGTACCATATATAAAAGCAAGAAATATCGAAAAATAAAGAGAAAAACCCAAAATAGCCCCTGATAATTATCTCGAAAGACAATGAGATTCTTGACAAAAAAAAAATTAGTTCAGTCCCTGACAATTATTTCGAAAGGATAACAAGACCCTTGTGCCAAAAAAAATTTTGGCACAGAAGCTAATTAGTCCCAAAACAAAATTGAGAGCCGGATTGGGTGGTTTTTTTTTTTTCTTGAAGAACTCGTCCTTTCGAGGTAATTGTCAAGGTCAGGTGAGGTATTCACTCAAAAATAAAATAAGAGAGAACAAAGCACCGGACGTCAAACTAATGATGTGTTAATCATACCAATGCCACGTTTGAGTTAAAAAATCAGGGGAAAGAAATGATAACGAAGATAGCCACCAAATATATAATTAAGGGACAACACTTTTATACTGTATATAGACCAAGCTAAATATAACATTAGAGGTAACGTGCATATATAAACTTAGGTAAGCATTGTAGGCCCGTATATAATTATAAACCAAACCAAACCAGAAATAAATTAGAGATAATCAGATACGAGTATCTCCAAGAGAAAAGAGAGTTTATACAGAGCACATGCTCTGCCTGCTCCTCTGAATAAACATGCATTCTAGTCATTGCTTTTGATCATACATTTACACCCTAAGTTCCTAACACCCAAGAATGAAGGCTGCAATTCCATACCGTTCAATTCCTGATCAAACATTCGGTAAGGTCAGGTCCCTAGAGAAACAGATTTCTGAATTCTCCATTTGCTAGTTGGCATAACTGATTGTAAGAATTGGTATCTGCAAACAAGGCCACATGCCCACATCGAAACCAAGATAAACATTCAGCTAAAAAAAAAAAAAGAAGACTTCTACAAGATTTCAAACGATTATAGAATTTTTATCGGTGTCTAAATAGAACAGCCATCCACTGAATCTAATACAGGGTTTAATTTGAGAACAAAATCAATATTGAAAGAACATTCTACCCTGACATTTTTCTTCTACTACAAGACTTACAGAGAATTATAGGAATTTGATCTTTAGTGTCTAATGACTAATTAAAACAATCATCCATTGAATCTAGTATGGGGTAAGTTAAGCTGAAAAAAAAAAACACAACATTCATAACTGTTTAATTTTGATGTAGTGACAGTGACAGTGCAATTATAATTAGATGATCATGTAAAATTGTTTGCATTAAAACTAAATTCATAACTCTACTTAATACAATTTTCTTTTGGAAAGTAAATTATTAAAACAAAGTAAAGAGGAAAAATCATAGCAAACAGTGTAATGATTGATACCAAAAGTGGCGCCAAAGTCAGTCCAGATTTCAGCATTGATGGAGTGATTAGTTTCCGCAATACCAATTACTTCAACAAAATTCATAAGAGGGACTTGTGGCAAACCATTCACAGTTAGTTCTTGATCATCTGTGGATTTTGCTGCAGTGACCACACCATCACATTTATTCACCTGAACCACCGTTCGTACTTTCTTTCCTATGAACTTTGGAAGCAACTCGCCATTTACAAACACAGCGGGGTTTGAAGTGTCCATGGCCTAAAAGGGAAAAAAAAAAGATCAAACAGATTGAAAGAATCAAACTTCACAAGTGGATTCTGATTAAGTAATAGTAATTTATGTAATTAAGTAAAAACCCTAGTTTCAACCTTCAACTTAACCCCGTAGCACTAAAAAACCCTAAGAATAGTTTCCGCAAGATAAGTGCAGAAAAAGAAACATCCACAGCATCAAAGAATTGAAGTAAAAAACATAAACGGAAAAAAGAAAAGGAGAAGTCACCTTGAAATTGAATGATTGAAAACACTGAACCCTTTGCGTTTGAGTTAAAATGGGCAGTGGAAAAGAAATACATAAGAAGAGCGGGAAATGAACAATAAACAAGCGGGAAGGCTTCGGTGAACTTTTCTATGTGGCGGGAAAGGAATATACTTGGGTTTTTACCATTCTCTCCCAAACTTGAGTGAATCGAACCAAGTGGATTTAATTACAAGTCTTATTGTACATCTAACTATTTTTTGTCAACTAAATCCAATCAAATTGATTCGATTTTAACAGAATTTACTAAGGCATAAAGTAAGTATATGAATCTTTTTTTTTGTTTGTATTCTTTTTTATTTGTGTGTTTCTTTGTCTGTTATTTTTTAAATATTACTTATCACGGTAAATTTTAGAAGATTAGATTTAATCGTATTGTATAATTTTTTTAAGTGTTTAAAAATACTCTATATGATTTCAGAATGTTCTAAAATGTTCTAGAAGGTTTCAGATATCCTGAAAAATCATAGAGTATTTTAGAAGAGTGTAAATATATATAAATGTATATAAAAGTATGAAAAGTAGTATGAAATAATCTAAAATTATTTAAAGAACTATGGTAGAATAGATATTTGTAGTAAAAGTTTTAGATGGTCAATCTCAACCGTTGATTATATTTAATTCTAACCATTCATTGAAGATATGGATGGCTATAAATAGGGGGTAAGAGTTAGAGTTTGTGTGTGTAAGTCATTTGTAATAAACACTTAAGTAATAAAGTGTTATTTCCACCAAAGTTTTATTTCTCTTGTATTCTTAGCTTTCTTATTAAGTATTGAGGGTTAGACTGAATTGGTCTTAACTCAAAAGATTGAGTAAGTTCGAGTGTCGGCATGGTAGCGTTAGAGTGTGTTCTAAGTCGTGAAAATTTGGCATCAGAGCAAAGTTCGAGAGGGAGCACAAGTGATTTGTGGGTATGACTTCTAATGTAACCATGGAGCATGTTGAGTCTAAAAAAAAAGTGATGCTATTCCTTCTCAATAGGGAGGTAAGAAGGCATGTTCTTTAAGTGAGTCTAGAGGTAAGGACTCTAATTTCTTAGAAAAGAGAGTTTCTATATTGGAGAATATTCTATCATCTATGGATAAGCACTTCCAAATGATAGAACACGACAATGAAACCCTCGAGACTCACGTGTTGGGAGAACTAGATGCTCTCAAAGAAATCATGCTCCAAATAGAAGATAAGCTTGAGTATTATTTGAAACTATTCGAGGAGGTTCAAGTTTGGTTTGAGAAGGCGAGATCCCGACCAACCATTATAAGAGAGACGACAAAGATTGATCTCCTAAAGTCGAAGGAGTTCAAGAGCGTAAGGGATGCTCGAGAGGTGGAGAACTTCCTATGACAAATGGAGAGATACTTCGAAGGCTAAGGGGTGATCGAATAAGCAATAAAGATACACACTGCAACTCTCTACCTTTCTGACAATGCTACTTTATGGTGGAGGAGAAAATGCGTAAATATGGAGAAGGGTACTTACAACATAGTCACATGGAAAGATTTTAAAAGAGAGTTAAAAAGACAATTCTTCTCCGAGAATGTGGTCTATGAAGCAAGGAGGAAATTGAGAGAGTTGAACTATAAGAATATGATTAGCGACTACATAAAGGAGTTTACTACTCTTAACCAGCAAATGGACAGAGACACAAATGCTCCTTTTGTTTGTTGTCTTAACCAACAACGGACAGAGATACAAAGTTACAAACACACAACACACATAGATATGAACATACACAGTTTTTATGTTGTTTGGAAACACCATACATAACAGTATACTAGTATCCATAAATTTATCAAACTGACAAATTTACCCTCACCAACAACACCACCATATCCACAACCACCACCATCTACAACCACCATCACCATCTACTAGCAGCATCACTACTATTATCGTATTTATCATCTTCATCATCATCTATAATTATCAAAAAAATGTTGATAAATTGTTTAACAATCATCATTTATCTAAAAGAATAAAAAAGAAAAAAGACGGAGGCAATAATCACAGGAGAATGATAGAGATAATGAAGACAGTGAGAGAAGGGAAAGGAAGCAAAGCAGATGGATGGACGATGCTGCGACTTATTATGTTGCGAGGGATGGACAGCGAGGGCGACGAATTTGGATGAGTGGCGGCAGCAATATAGAGGCAGCGCATATTCGAGAAATGCGACGATAGGATTGCGGAGGAGAACAAATCTAAGAATGCAACAGAGAAAGAGTGCAACGATGGAGAAAGAGAGGACCGCCAGAGGAGGGAGGTATGGCGGCAGCGACGAGATCTATGGCAAACAAAAAAGAATCTGGAGGGAGGTAGAAGACTGGAGGAGAAAGAAAATGGAGTAGAGAGAAAGGTTAAGTGGAATAGGGTTAAGGTAGGGATAAGGCTGGAATTTTTGAAATTAATTAGGGATAAAAGTAAAAAAATTTGTATCTCAGTGTTCCAGCTTTAAGGAGAGACACTAAAAATATGTATTCTGTCATTTCTGTGTGTAGTTGAATATCATTGTGTCTATTAAAAATTTATGTCTCAACAAACAAATGATAGACATATATCACCATATCTATATACCAGACTATTATCAATGTCCATGTCTAAGTAAACAAACGTAACCTTAAAAAATTATTTGTGTGACTATTTAGTTTATATATTGCTATATTAACATGTTCGTTACCCGATGATTGTTGGGTACTCGACGGGTCGGATGGTGGTGGAAGGATAGAGGGGGTGAGATCCTGGAGTGGCCTGGAACGGGTCTTCAGGTTCGAGTGGAGGACCGGCGAAGCTAATGGTAGAACGGGCGAGGGGGGGTGGCCACCTGCAAGGACACTCCGACGCTCAAGTTAGTGTTCGTACGAAAAGACAACCAAATTTGGTAAGGTGATGTGTACCTCGGGGGGAGTGCTGACCTCTCCCCTTATATACTGTGTTGGGCGGGTCCAAAGATGACCTAGCCCACTGGCCAGGGTGCTTGTGAGCTGTCTCTGCTTCACGTGGGAGGATCAGGTCATTTCAGATTTTGGGTCAGGGCTTCGGGTGCTGCCCCGAGGAAGCCGACCCGACCGGTCCGCTAGGCGTGGTGCGCTGGGTCGCGCATGTGGTAAAGTCGGATGTCGACCGAGTCGGGTGCTGGAGACCGACCCGTTGGGTTTCCCTTGTGAGGGATAGTTTGGGCCTGGGTTGGGTGGTGCCCCGACCCGGCGGCTAGCTGGGCTGGACTTGTGATGGTCCGTAACAGTGCCCCCAACACGCTAGCCTTGAGGTTTGGAGCTCGTGGCTAGGCGCGTTTGTCCTACTCGTCGAGATGGGACGTGTTCTTCTTCTCGGAAATTCGTTGTTGGCGTTTCGTGTTCCTTACACGTGGTTACCTCGTCTCTGACGCCGCCTCCTTGGCTTCTGCGCGGGGTATTAAATGCCCCATTGTTTCATGAATTGAAATGTGCGCGAAATGACAGATATGCCCTTGTCTTTTGGCGCTTTTCCTGACGGTTACATTCTTGGCCCCCTCTTTTATTTTCATAACCTCCTTATTTCTCCACTCTCCTTTTCTCCTTCTTCTATTCCCTCGAATCGTTGCTGCTTCTCCTCTCTTTTCTGCTACTTGCTTGTTCTTCTTCATCTTGCTTTTGTTGCTACTTCAGCTTTTTCAGCCTACGTATTCATCTTTCTTGGTACGTTGATTTTTATAGTTCCATGTTTTGCTCTTTCTTTTTGGTATTTGTGTGCTTTCTTTTATGCATGCTTGGGTTTCTGCTTTTTTTTTTTGCCGCTTCTTCTTTTAGAGGGGGCACCACTGGATTTTTCTTAGATTTTGCTTAAGTTCTGGGTAGTGTGGGGATATCTAGAGGGTGGTTTAGGGAATTGTAGTTTTTGCTTTTACTGCTTTGAGGGTTCCCGACCTCCCGTTCTGACTAAGTGGTGCCCCCGCTGTAGGTATGGCTGAGCACCTTGTTCTTCCGAATCAGGCTCAGCGACCGCTAGCCGACTTTGTTGATCAGTATGGTTGGTTTCTTCCGACGTGAATGACACCCCTTCTAAAGTCATGAAGGAGGGCCTCCAGGATCTGTGCCAGGCAGGGCTCTTATGTGGGGGTGGTCCCGAGGAAGCGTTTTACCAATTTTACGTTCCTGCTTATCGGGAGCGTGTCTGTCAGAAGAACCTGGCATCCCCCCGAGTTGTTGACTGGTTTTGGGTTTATGAACCCATGTTCACGACCTTGGGGGTTCGTTTACCCTTCTCCCCCTTCGTCATGGGTTTGTTGAACAGTTGTGATGTTGCTCCGTCACAACTTCACCCGAACAGCTGGGCTGCCATCCGATGCTTCGAGATGGTTTGTGAATATCTGGAGCTTCCGACCTCAGTGAACGTTTTCCTATACCTTTTTCTTCTCACGAACCCTTCTCGTCAGGGGAAGGCGAAGAAGGAGTATATGTCCTTCAGGGCCCAATAAGGTCGTAGGATTTTTTGCCTTTTTGAGGATTCCTTCCATGGCTTTAAGTCCACTTTCTTCAAGGTCAGGCCAATCGAGGGTCATCAGCCCTTCTGGCTTACTTCCGAGGGGGAAAGACGGATCCCGACCTACTGGAGTTTCAGGGTGGGGTCCGATTATTTGATATAAATTTCCTATGAGTGGTTGAGCCCAGAAGATCGCAACATCGCCGACATCTTGTTGGCTATTTTCGATGAGAAAAATCTTAACCCCCGTATGGTTATGGGGGACCGGGAAACCGGTCGTCGTATGTTGGTGAGTTCTTCATTCTTTGCGTTGTGTGTGTTTTGCTCTTCTATTGCTCACGCCTTGGCTTTTTTGCTTACAGTTTCCATGGCTGGCAGGAGGAAAACTTTGGCTGACTTGATGAACCTCATCCAATGTAATGATGAGGGTGGTGAGGACTCCTCGGCGAGTCAGGACCAGGGAGATGCTGGGGAGGGTAGTGGTCGGGTCGATGGTGCTGACCAAGGTCAGCCGGATAAGGTTGAAGCCCCTCCCGAGGATGCCTCGGGGAACCCCGGTGTAGAGGCAGAGGTTCCTTTTGACGAGGAGGATCTGAAGTTTGGTGATGATGACTTAAAGGTTGTTAGCAACCCTAAGAAGAGAAAATGGGATTCCGGGAAGGCGCTATCGGTTATGGAAAAGAACTTCGATGCTGGGGGCTTCATCGAATCCCAGTTGCTTCCTGGCACCGAAGAGTTTTTCCGTGATGCCGACCTTTCTGGGCAGGCGAGATAGATCTACCGCAGTCTTCTTCGAGCTGCAGCTATTGCAAAGAAGGTGGAGTCTGTCTTGGGAAATTATCATGCTATGGAAGTGAAGCTTCAGAACTCCCAGAAAGACCTGACAGATTCAAGGTCTTGGGAGGAGTCTCTGAAGACAAAGTTGTCTGAGCAGGAGAAGAAGGCTGAGGAGGATGCCAAAGAGATCAACAGGTTGGTGGATCGGGACCTCTCCTTGATGAAAGATCTAAATGCTTCTCGTGGCGAGACTGCTGCTGCCAAGAAGAAGGTCAAAGAATTGGAGGAAAAGTTGAAGTTGGTGGAAAGCTCGGCAGCGACTGCTCGTCAGGAGATGGCTGCTTTGAAGAAGAAAAATAAGGAGCTTGCAAAGGGGGCTCGGGAGGCCGTGAAGCTGACCGAGGAGGGGATTAAGCTTCAGGTGGCCGTTCTGGCTCTCGATCTCGATCTTTCCCAAGTTGGAGCTCTCAAGACCGTTGAGGACGGGAAAATTGTTGATATCCTCAAGTCTTGAGAATTTATGCTTCTTTCCTTATCTTTTGTAATTTGTTTTTATCTCTGGGCCTGTTTTAAGGCACCTTTTAGTTGTAACAAATACTTTGGCACTCTATTTACTTTGGCACTTTGGCGCCTTTTATTATTTGCTTTCTTGGGCCGTCGTGGCTTTGCTTTTATTATTTTTTTCGCGTACTCGGGCCGTCGCGACTTTTTGGTTTACCGTTTTTGTGGTATTTACCGTTTTTGTTGCTTGTTGTCGAGTCGTTTTTGCTTTTGGGTCCCTTTGGTTCCCGGGGTGATCAGTCCCGGGTTTCCGTTAGGTTGACTGTTTATTTTTCGTCGTTTTGTCGTTCTGACGTGAATCTTGAAAAAAGACAAACTTATTATATATGCATTATATAACTCTAAACAAAGAAGTGATGTAATACATAAAAGGAAATGAGAGTGAGGGAGGAATGCAAAGGAAATTAAAGTAGGGGGAGGGAGCGAGGTCGTCGGATCGCGTGGTCGCCTCTTCTTGTGAGTGGAGTCTTATGAGTAGAATCGTTTTAGGCTTGCCATATTCTATGTTCTTGGTATCTCGCTTTCGTCTAACCTCTCTAACTTGTAGGCACCCTTGCCGAGGACTTCTTTTACCCTGTAAGGGCCTTCTCAGTTGGCGGCCAGTTTACCTTCTCCTGGGGTTAGCGGCCCTATGTCGTTGCGTCGCAAGACCAAGTTGACTTCTCCGATGCTTCTTTTCAGTACTTTGCCATTGTACCTTAGGGCTATCCTTTGCTTGATTGCTGTCTCTGTTAGGTGCGCCATTTGTCTCGTTTCGTCAACTAGATCTTTCTCGACTGCCTCACTTCTCCCTCTGAGGAGTAGCCTTGGACTCAGCTCCCCGATTTCGACTGAGATGACTACGTCGACCCCGTATGTGAGTCGGAAAGGGATTTTGCCGGTAGAAGACTGTGGGAAAGTTCTGTAGGACCACAAGACTGAGGCTAGCTCGTCTGCCCATGAGCCCTTCTTTCCCTCAAGTCGTTTCTTCAGCCCTTTTGAGATAACTTTGTTGGCTGCCTCTACTTGTCCGTTGGTTTGGGGGTACTCAACTGAGAAAAATCTTTGTTTGATTCCTAGTCCCGCTAGGAATTCTTTGAATTTCCTGTTGGTGAACTGTGTTCCATTATCCGATATGACAGCTTCCGGGATACCGAACCTAGTGACCACTTGCCTCCACATGAATTTTTTGGCAGTTTGCTGAAGATATGCTGGCTAGTGGTTCGGCTTCCACCTACTTGGTGTAGTAGTCTATGGCTACTATCAAGTATTTTACTTGTCCTGGCCCAGGTGGGAATGGCCCAAGGAGGTCGATTCCCCATTGGGCGAAAGGTCGGGGCGCCATCATCGTGTTGAGTTCTTTAGGTGGGGCCTTGTGGAAGTTGGCATTTTCTTGGTATTTCTTGCATTTTCTGACGAACTCCTGGGCGTTCGACGTTATTGTGGGCTAGTAATATCCTGCTCGGATGATCTTTCTTGCTATCGATATTCCTCCAATATGATGACCACAACACCCCTCGTGGACCTCGCTTAGCACGTAATCCGTCTGGTCGGGGCGTAGGCATTTGAGTAGGGGCTGGTGGAGCCCTCGCTTATATAACTGCCCTTGTATGATCACGTATTTGGGGGCTTCCCTCTTGGTGGCTTGTGCTTCCTTCTCGTCTAGGGGTGTTTCTCCGTGCTCTAGGTATCGGAAGATAGGGTCTATCCATGAGGGGGAGCTTGGAGTTTGGGTTGCGCATAAGATGATTGCTAGCTCGGTTGCCAGTCCATGGATTAAGGATCTGTTCCCTGCCCCGGGTTTGGTGCTTGCTAGTTTGGAGAGGAGGTCGGCTCGGGCATGTTGAACTATAACTTCCTCAAAGCTTTTGCATAGCTCTTTTACCTTTTCTAGGTATTTTTGCAGTAGTGCATCCCTGTCTTGGTAGCTGCCGTTTATCTGAGAGGTGACGATCTGGGAGTCGCTGTTAACTTCCACCCTTGATGCTCCGACCTCTTTGGCTAGCATTAACCCTCCTATCAAGGCGTTGTACTCTGCCTGGTTGTTGGAGACTGGGAAATCAAACTTGATTGAATGTTCATAAGCTATTCCTGTCGAGTTTTCGAGAATGATCCCAGCTCCTCCGAACATTTGGTTGGACGCTCCATCAACGTGGAGCTTCCACCGTATGTTTGGTATGTCGGGAGCCTCCCCTGTGACTTCTACTAGGAAATCTGTCATGGCTTGGGCTTTAATTACCTGCCTAGGTTTGTATTGCAAGTCGTATTGGGACAACTCTATTGCCTACGCCATCATTCTTCCCGCGAGGTCGGGTTTCTGAAGGACTTGCCGAATGGCTTGGTCGGTTCTTAGGATGATTACGTGCCCTTGGAAGTATTGTTTTAGCCTTCTAGTTGAGGTCAGCAGGGCGTAAGCCAACTTTTCCAACTTAGTGTACTTCAACTCCGCCCCTTGGAGTACTTTGCTGATGAAGTATATTGGGTGTTGAGTTTTGTCCTCTTCCCAGACAAGGACTGCCACCATGGCTTGTGTGGTCACAGGTAGGTATAAGTACAGGGGCTCCCCTTCTCTAGGCTTGCTGAGTACGGGAGGTTCTGAGAGTATCTTTTTGAAGTGGCTGAACGCTTCTTCGCACGCCGGGGTCTACTCGAAGGTGATCCCTTTCTTTATTAGGTTGAAGAATGGGATAGCCCTTTCTGCCGAGGCACCGAGAAACCGGGATAGAGCCGTGAGTTTCCTGGTAAGTCGTTGCACATCTTTGACGCACCCAGGACTTGTCATCTTGAGGACGGCTTCGCATTTGTCTGGGTTGGCCTCTACCCCTCTTTGTGTTATCATGAACCCTAAGAATTTCCCTGCTTCCGTGGCAAATGCGCATTTGAGCGGGTTGAGTCTCATTTTGAATTTTCTTAATGCTTTGAAGACAGCTTGGAGGTCGTCTATTAGCCTGTTCGGCTCTGCTGTTTTTACTAGGATGTCGTCCACGTACACTTCTACTATCTTGCCGATGAGGTCGTGGAAGACCTTGCTCATTAGTCTTTGGTAAGTGGCTCCCGTGTTCTTCAACCCAAAGGGCATTACTTTGTAGCAATAAGTACCTCCTGGCATTATGAATGCCGTTTTGTCCTCGTCAGGTCGGTGCATCGGGATCTGGTTATAGCCAGAGTACGCGTCCATGAAGCTGAGAAAATGATATCCTGCCGCCGAGTCTACCAAGGTATCGATGTTGGGGAGGGGGAAAGA
>NC_029793.2:142618024-142635073 GCF_000816755.2 Arachis ipaensis | reverse complement strand
GAAAGAGTCTTTTGGGCATGCTTTGTTCAGGTCGGAATAATCGACACACATTCTCCACCTCCCGCTGGCTTTCTTGACTAGGACGACGTTGGACAGCCATGTCGAATACTCGAGCTCTTTGATGAATCTTGCTTCTAATAACCCTGCTGTTTGCTTGGCGACTTCGTCGGCTCTTTCTAGAGACATATTTCTTCGTCGCTGGGCTACTGTTTGGCATCGGGTTTTACGGCTAGTCGGTGGGACATGACTTCGGGGTCCAATCCCGGCATGTCTGATGGCATCTATGCGAAGAGGTCATCGTTTGCCCTTACAACCTCCATGAGGGGGCCATTGAGTTCATCGGGCAGGTTCTTGTTTACAAAGGTAAACTGGTCTGCCGACTTCCCTATCTAAAACTTTTCCATGTCCCCCTCTGGTTTTGGTCTCGGCTTGTCCTCTGTTCTGACATCCAGGTCTGCCAAAAACACGCTAGCTGCCATCTTAGATTCTTTCCTTAACGAAGACTGGCGTTGTCGCACGCGACCGCCGCTTCTAGGTCTCCCCTTATGGAGCCAACTGTTTCCTTGTCCGTTATGAACTTCATTGTCAAGAATTTAGTGCATATTACGGCTGAGAGATCGTTGATGGTCGTTCTTCCCAGGATGATGTTGTATGTTGTGGAGTCTCTGAGGACTACGAAGTCTGTCATAACCGACTTCTTGGCGTCACCGGTTCCAAGGCAAATTGGGAGGGAGATCGTCTCGTCGGGTTTTATGTAGTTATCACCGAGTCCCATGACCCCGTGCTGGTGATTTTTGAGGTCAGATTCTCTGAGCCCCATGCGTAGAATACGTTTCTGAATAGGATGTTGGAGTCGGCCCCGCTGTCGACGAGGATTCGTCTAACTAACCCTGTTCCAACCATTGCTATAACCACCATGGGGGGAGGGTTCTCGGGGAGATCGTGAAACCATTTATCTTCTGGGCCAAAGGATATCGTGGGAGGTCCTCTGCTAATGATGGGTCCTTCCGTCGAGATGGATAGGATCCGTGAATCCTTTTTTGTCGCCGACTTGGATTTAGGAGGACTGTCGCGCTCGACCACGACATTGACCACGAAAGTTGGGGGGTTGTTGACGTCCCCTATAGGTTCTTGCCTTGGCTTGACAGTCCGGCTATGATCTTCCTCGGAGCGTTCGCGCTCTCGTCTCCTCGGTTCTCTAATGAGCTGGGAGAATTCGCTCAGCTTTCCATCTCTGATGGCTTGCTCTAAAGCATCTTTGAGATCGAAGCAATCTTGGATTTTGTGGCCGAACCCCTTGTGATAATCGCAGTAAAGGCTTTTGTTGCCTCCTGTTCTTTCCTTCAATGGTCTAGGTTTGGATATGATTCATTTGTCTACAATTTGTTGGTAAACCTCTACTATGGGCACCGTGAATGGCGTGTAGTTCGTGAACCTTCCTACCCGTAGAGGTTGCTTGGACTGCTTGCCTAGGGTGCCGTCCCTGGGAGCTTCTTTGTATCTGTCGACCTGGGGGGCCTGCCGGGCTGGGGGGTTTGAGAGCTGTCGTTTGTTGGCTGCTACAACCTGACTCACTTCCTCATCATTGATGTATTCCTTGGCCACGCTTTGAATTTCTTGCATGGACCAGACGGGCTTGGTAGTGAGGTGCTTCCTAAAGTCCTCGTTTAGCAGGCCGTTCGTTAGACAGAGACTAGCGACTGAGTCCGTAAGGCCATCAATCTCCAGGCACTCATCGTTGAATCTATCCAGGAACTTCCTGGTCGGCTCCCCGGGTTTTTGGGTAACCCCTAGCAAGTTGATTGGGTGTTTTGCCTTGGCTATGTGTGTCGTGAACCGAGCCAGGAAGCTTTGGGAGATGTCTGCAAAAGCTGTGATGGATCCTTGTGGGAGGGCGTTGAACCATCAAATCGCTGGGCCGACTAGCGTCACAGGGAATGCTCGGCATCTGACCGCGTCGCCTACCCCCTCCAAGTTCATTCTCGCTTCAAAGGCTGTGAGATGCTCCTAGGGATCCTTAGTCCCGTCGTACCTCATGTCCGTCGGCTTGTCGAAGTTTTTCGGGAGCCGGACCTTGAGGATCGAGGGGTGGAAAGGAGTGGCTCCCATGATAATGGGATCCTGCTGTTTCTTGGCTTTTCCTTTCTTGGGTAGGTCGGGAGGTCGCCTGCGTAAGTGCCTCGTCACGCTTTGTTAGGCTCCTTTCTCGGCTCTCATGTCTTCGGGAGGGGGAGCGAGTGCGGGTATGGGATCGGCTGGCGTCGTCGTAGGAGTGGCTGACGTCTCCGTGGGATCGGCCCCTCACTGCCAGCTCTCGCTCCAGGTTTTGTACTCTATGCCTGAGTTCTTGCATGATCTTGGCGCTGTCGGCCCCCGTTCCTCCGAAGGGACGTCTTTCGGGGGTCTTGGTGTAGATTCGTTGGATCGGTTGAACGGAGGATCGTGGCTGTTTGCCGGCGCGGGCTGTCGAGCTTGCCCTGCTCAAGCGGGCTCTGCCTCCTTCGCGGAGTTCCTCCGAAGTGGGGAGTCGCTCCATGTCTGCTCAGACGGCGCCAATGTTCATTACCTGATGATGTCGGGTACTCGACAGGTCGGATGACGGTGGAAGGATAGAGGGGGTGAGATCCTGGAGTGGCCTGGAACGGGTCTTCAGGTTCGAGTGGAGGACCGGCGAAACCGATGGTAGAACGGGCGAGGGGGGTGGCCACCTGTAAGGACACTCCGACGCTCAAGTCAGTGTCCGTACGAAAAGACAGCCAAATTTGGTAAGGTGATGTGGACCTCGGGGGGAGTGCTGACGTCTCCCCTTATATACTGTGCTGGGCGGGCCCAAAGATGTCCTAGCCCACTGGCCAGGGTGCTTGTGAGTTGTCTCTGCTTCACGTGGGAGGAGCAGGTCGTTTCGGACTTCAGGTGCTGCCCCGAAAAAACCGACCCAACCGGTCCGCTAGGCGTGGTGCGCTGGGTCGCGCATGTAGTAAAGTCGGATGTCGACCGAGTCGGGTGTTGGAGACCAACCCGTTAGATTTCCCTCGTGAGGGATAGTTTGAGCCTGGGTTGGGTAGTGCCCCGTCCAGCGGCTAGCTGGGCTGGACTTGTGATGGTCCGTAACATAACATAAGAATTGATGTCAAAACAAAGAAAATTATTGTCTTTTTTTAGTTGTCATGTACTTAAGTAGTTAATTTTGATTAAGTTATTTTTCACGCAAAAAATTACAAGTGATTTATTTGTTATTTTTTCTAAAATATATATAACTGACTAGTAGTCTTTAAATTCAATAGTAGAAATAATATGTATTTTTTTTGTATTAAAAATAATAGATAAAAAGTAGAAAAAGATAAATTTTTTTATCATGTATAAATAAAAATAGATATAAAAAGAAGATAAAAAATAATAAGATATTTTTTTTTTGTAAAATAGATTAAATAACTTTTAATTTAGACATTACATTGCAATTTACCCACACAATATTTAAAGATTCTTATTCCTTACTTGACATTTGCTAAAATTTAAACCGAGTATAACATATTAAGAAATATATAATTTACTACTTGAACTAACACGTATAATGAGGAGACATCCAAATTCACTATTATGCTTCTGGTATTATGGGTTCAATGGACGCAGTAGTGAGAAATAGAGACAATGACCCCTTAATTTTAATTTTTTGCATGTAAATTATATGTAAATTTTAGTTTAATCTCTTTTAAAATTTTATTTTAAATTTTTATTTTATTGTGTAAATATTTTTTATTTTTCTCTAATATTTCATCTAACTCTGTCCCTAAATGAACGAGAAAAAAAAAAGAGAATAATTCTGCTGAGCAAATTAAAGGAAAATTCTGATAGATAAATGTGTTTATTTTAAAAAAAAAAAACTGATATTCTCAAATTCAATGAGCTTGGTCTTATAGGACCAAAATCAGTCTTCAAAATCACACCTTAGTTTACTTCGGTAAAACCAAGAATCCGATGCTTCATTAACTTTTTCAAGAATCCCCATGACACATTCCTAGAATTCTGGTATTCTGTACTGTTCAGCGCATCGTGACAAACACGATCATATATTCATATATGCTGATGCCATGAAATCACAACATACCATAAAAATGAAAGTAAACAAGTGCTACATGAAAGTGACCATATTTTGCTTATTGGCACAACAGGCGTATTGTAAAATAACCAGTAGCTACAAGATCATAAATTTCCTAATGCAAACCGTTGTGAATTCAAACTCTGCTAAATAAACTTGTAGTCTTCATAACCTTATATTCCGTGAATAATGTCATAAACATAAATATTCGACAAAACTTGTATACTAACAGACTGTTGACAACCTAATGCAACGCAACCCTCCTTGTTTTTCTAGGGTAGGGACAGATTTTGAACAACTTTTGCAATAAACCATGTCCCTTTATTATTTGTTAATAAAACACATTGACACTAGCATATAGTTTCAAAATAACTGGCAATCCTGACACATAAGAGTAGCTTACAAAAAACCAACAAAAAGCATACACAACACTTAGCATAGATCTCCCTCCTTATGGGTGTAAATGACACAATCAGATTTTGGGTATGAGACACATGTGAGGAGATAACCCTTTTCCGTTTGCTGGTCATCCAAAAAGGATTGATCAGATTGATCCACAGAGCCCGAAACTATTTGGCCAGCACAAGTAGAGCAGGCACCGGCCCTGCACGAGTAAGGCAGCTCGAGCCCAGCATTCTCGGCCGAATCCAAAATGTAGGAGTCATCGGGGGCTTCAAATTCGTTCTCTTCGCCATCGGGCCCAATCAGTTTCACTTTGTATACTGCCATCGCAGACACTCTAAAGGAGGAGGAAGATTTCAATCCGAATACTTTGGAGGCGTTCTTCACTGAGCTCAAAGATGATGAACTCTTAATAAGAGCACAAGATCTCCTTGGAGTTGTTGCTCCATTCAAGGAAGCTGCTGGAATTCTCACAGTGGACAGGTTCACAATTGACATTTTCACCTGAATCTGATTAAAAAGTTGCAAGATCGAGAACAATTATATACCCATCAATAGAACTACGACCTAAAAGAAGAGCTTACTTTCTTTGCATTTAACACTAGTAGCACAGGAAAATAAGATAACAATCATGGAACATGAAAGTGGGCTATGATACCATGCACCAAACTTTACTATTGTAAGCTCAAAAAAAATATATGACCTCATGGGAATCAAACAGGTGATGATGTATGATTAAGGATACATTTGAAAGGAGGGACGAAATTTAACATATAATTTCACATGAACCTCAAAGCATTAAAAGAATTTAGATGCATCAATACAGTATACAGAAGCCATGAGTTCAGCTCATGAAACTGAATTCAAGCCCCCAAGGAGTTTGTACTTTGTAGCTTATTAGATATGATGTGTAATTATTCAATTATTAGCTGGTAGAAGCTCAGGTGTAGTCGACAACTTCACATGAAGTTGATAGTTAAGAGCTGTTAGATGAAAATTTAGCCAAATCAGTCAAATTATGTAACACTTAAGGTTATCAACTTCACATGGATCACCTGAGTTTCCACCTTATTAACTCTCAGCTTTACTTCATGAACCTACCACAAGAAATTTTTCCATTTTCACATGTTTAATCCTATAATTTAGGAATATCAAATTGAATAGGTTGCTAATTTGCTATGATCCCTATGACCCCATCTTTCCATCTAGAGAATTCTAAGTTTGGTGAAAATTAAATTCCCTTCGAATCAAACAACTGAAGATACCACAAATTAATAGAAACAAAACAAAAGGAAAACTAAATATAAAAAATAAATACGTGGAGTGAGAGAGAGAGAGGGGCTCACAATTGAAGCGATGAAGTTAAGTGCTGGAGAGTTTGCGCGAAGGAAGATGCGAGAAGAGGGGGTTATATATAGAGTGAGAGGGAGAGAGGCGAAAGGGTTGAAGTCAAGATCGCAAAAATTGAAAGTGGCCTTTTGCGGGTTCGGTGAGACAAAAACACAACCGAACTCGCGTCCACTTGTGTAGTTTTAGCTGAAAAATAAGAAATTTGTTATAAAAAAAAAATTATTATCTTAATTTTTTGAATTTTAAAATTAAAAATACAAAAAGATTAATTTGAGTTCGTTTGTATTGTAATTGGTTTTTTAAATTTTTTCTTAAAATAATATATGACCCTAGTACGCTACGCAAACGCAGCCCCCTCTCTGTGGCTTGGACTTTGGAAGCTAGTACCATTCTATTTGCTTTCTTGTTTGGGACTTTTGGGTCACATCTTTGATTTTGACTTTTGTTTATTCTTTGGAAAAATACACTTCTCAATTTAATCTGATCACATGGGTGATGAATTAAACAAGAATGATATAAATATAATTTATTCTGCCAGCAAATTAGAAAAAGTCAGTTGTATTTTTTAAAAAAATTGAAAATTAAAAAGAGAAATTCGTCCCTACAAATTATATTTTAAGAGATTGAAATTTTAGAAAAAATCATTTGTTTAGGACGATTTCACTTCTCGAAAATAAATTTGTAATTCTCCCCTCTTAGAATTGTTTGAAAAATGCCCAGTGGTTTGGATTTTTTTAAAAAAGGTAAAAAGATAAAAAAAAAGGTTAGAAATTGATATATTTTTCTTTTCTGAGAAAATATAAGCAATGATCTCATTGATTTATTTTTATTTTATTTGTTAATTGATTACATTTGTGGCCTGATATATGTAAATCATATAAATAATAAGTGAAAACAAAAAGCTTGAGATAGGGACTCGAGTTTATATTTGTTCATTCCAAATAGACAGCTCAAGAGTTGATATAAATCATGATTACTACTCCCTAATGAGTCATTTATTACACTTGGAATCAGTACTTGCAGGCACTGCAATGAAAGACTTCTACAGAAGTTCAAGCTTTTCATACTATTTAGAACCATTTCATCCATCAGTTCCAGCAAGATAATCAATTGGAACTTGAAAGCAGATAGAACAATTGGGAGTATTAGGATGGTTACATAACATGAATCTTGAGAAAGAAATGGCACAAGGAGAGAATACATTCTTTTGGTTCTTAATTTTGGTATTGTTTGTAATACCTTTGTAGTAGGATTGACCAAAAGAATCAGGACAACTCAAGAAACCTACAACAATATATCATTGCCTCTTTGGCGCGGACAACCTGTGCTTGGACCATTCTTCAAGGGCCTTGCGATGGAGGGCATTCATCCGGATGTAAGGCCGTTTTTGTTTGATCAGCTTCTCAGCATTCTTCCAATCCTCTGCAATACCCAGTGCCACTAGCAATGCACACATAACAGCAACACTTCTTCCATGACCTTCAAGTGGGGCGGAAAATGAAGATTATTAGTTACATCAGCTTATGATGCAAGCATAATGCCAATTCAACATCATGTATTTTAGATAAGTTGTATATAGTTTCTCCAGGATATTATAGGTATTATAAAATGTTGGCAAAATTGAAGTTTTCAAAAAAGAGGAAGTATTGTGAAGATAACTCCTTTTGCTACTCAAAACACAAATGTCAGTGCAGGGGAATATAAAGAAACCTAGTAATGTGATAGGGTAACTTTTCCACTTGCTTAACTCATCTGCATATTGAACATATTTTCAATGAATTATAGTACCATGATCTGACAAAAGTGTGGATGTCATAACCCTTAATCACCTCAAGTTCTTTCCACTGGCAATTTAAACCAAATTTTGTTGTGGATGACAATAGTATCCAATGCCCTAAACTTGAATTATTGTCATACTGATCCGATTCTTTCTTCCTATGCTTCTCTCAGTGCTCTGTTGATTCCACTGACCCACTGGGGATCTTATAGTTCAAAACACGTCGAAACACTTAGCCAAAACAAATGATGTTTTAAAATCTTTGGTCTGTACGCCTCCTCTTATTTGAACTATCTGTCCACTATTTTCCATCCTTGACTTCGTTACACTCTTCCAATTTCTGGCAGAAGTGTTTTACTCATAGGATGGGGACAGCAGGGGACCTTCTTTGTTCTGTCATGCAAGCAACGAGAACAGATCATTCTGAAAGTTTATTTCCACTCTTCTAACGAAGTAGCCTTAGACCTTGACATAGGTCAGAGAATTTTTCACTTTATTAGGAACTTAAACTAGGGATTTAGAGTCTGATCAGCTTTCAGTTCATGTCTTCATCTCTCTTCCAAATTAGATAGATATAAAAATTCGAGTGTATTCACTCTGTAAGCCCTATTCTTTAGTTTCTTCTAAATCAATCCCTAGACATCAGAGGAACCTCCTTGACAAACACATAAGAAAATGCAAAACTCCTAAGCTCAAGTCCTTTCTGTGCTTGGACTATTATTAAACTCTCTGTATTAATTAACACCAGATAAACATCAATAAAGTTAATTGTTCCAGTCCTAGTAAAATTCAAAGGACTAATCATTACTTTATGCCTAAGAAACCGTAACGGATTAATGATCAAAATAGTCTCTAAATGATCACATGCATCAATTTGGCAGACCAATCTTACTCACAGTATACCCAATCAATATAACATACGACCAAATAGCATCATTAAGTAGCTAAAAGGGACTTCATTTTCAGGCCAGCATTGCAATCCAACATGAAAACTCAAAAAATGTTAGTTAAAAGTTTGATAATTTACCATAAGCACAGTGAATAAAAATAGGTTTATTGAGGTCTCTCTTCTTAGAAGCCCACTTAACAGCAGATTCAATATCAGAGGGCTTGGGTGACCTTGTATCCCATGTGGGAATGCACAGATAAGGAAGCCCAGAGAACTCCTCCAACCTCGGGAACTCGCAGGTGCAATCAACGATGGCAGGGTCGCCAGGTGGCAGCTTCTGGCGCGACGATGGCCACCCTCCGACGAAGAGTCCAGGGTGGACTTCAGTGTATGGTGGTTCACCGCTTCGGAGCCTTCGGAGCGCGGAGAAGAATCTGACGAAGTACAAGTAAGGGCTGAACATCATGAGGGACCAGATTGGGAAGGTTCCATCGGTGTCCTTTCCTAAAAGCATGGGAAGGTCAATGGAGGGGTGAGATGCGATCGAGACCAAGAACGAAACGAGTGATGCGTAGAGGAATGGGGCGGAGATGAGGGTGTAGCCATGGTTCTTCAAGTACACGAAGCACAGTAATAGCGCCGTCGCTTTCAGTGCTATCAGAACTGATATTCCCACCGCCATGGGTTGAGATTGAAGATGGTGTGTGTTTGGAAGGTGAATGAAATAGTTGCAGAGATGAAGACAGTGTAACCTAGATGGAAAGTCAACCAACTATGGAAGAATGAAAAACTCAGAGTTCTTTTGCGTCTCTCATTTCTGTGATACAGATACTATTTGAAGGCGGGGTAAATTACAAAAATGGTTGCGAAGCTGAGAAAAAAAAAATAGACGAACGATGAAAGTGAAAAAGTGGCGTTACAGTCAGATGTTCCTGATCACCGAAGCAATACAGTGCTTTACATTTGATATAAATTAAAATTACAAAACGTAATTAAATTTTTATTTTCTTATTTTACCAATGAATTCCGGTAGTAACTAAACTAACTCCAACTAATTAATTAAAGCGACTCCTGCTAGGAACCAATAGAATATTTGTATAATGTGTACAATAGATTATTTATTTGGTTAAATATGAGTTAAAAAATAAACACCACTCATACTATTCAGAATAATCATCCGAGTACTAGGATAATAAACATCTCATGTCATGAAATCACTCATCTTTAAACTGATTTTGGGGTTCACCAAGAATCAAACTCTTGACCTTTCGAATCTAGAGCTCTGATACCATGTCATGAAATCACTCATCCCAAAAGCTTAAGTTGATGGGAAAAGATAACACTAATTGTTATAACACTAATAATAAATCGGACATTCCTAAACCTCCATTGTACACATTGTATAACTATTCTATTGACTCCCTATATTTCTTCAATTAAAAAATACATATTATTTTTGGGTGTCTAAACAATAAAAAAACACACAAAAACAAAACCCATGAGGTTATTTCTACCTCTATATCTAGTCGTTCAATTCGTAATTTTATTTATTTTTTTACATATTTACAATGGTATGTATTAGGATCTTGATAATAATTTTTAAATTTTATTAACTAAATTTAATAATTTAATATTTACATTAATTAGAAAAAATTATATAAAAAATAAAAAATAAACTCCTATTGAATGATGGATTGGGGCGGAGAATTACCAAAATAACTCGCAATCCAATCCGTTAAAATTTTTAATAAGGTAATTAAATCCAGTCAAACTCAAATCAGTAAACAAACTAGCATTAAAATTAACTTTAAAATTATTACCTACAGGAGAATCTATCTCCTCCTGGCTAATTAGTTTAAAAACATGTATGCCAGCGGACAATTCCAAAAAAATGGTAAGATATGGGTAAGAGTTTTCGCGGATATTCCTATTACTGGGAAATCTACAGAAGTCAGAATGGGAAGAGGAAAGAGAAATCCTACGGGTTGGATTGCTCATGTGTCCACGGGACAAGTCCTATTTGAAATGGATGGTGTGAATTTTGCAAATGCTCGACAAGCCGCTACATTAGCGGCGCATAAACCATGTTCGTCAACCAAGTTTGTTAAGTGGTCGTAACGTAATTGGTTAGTGGGAAAAAACCGGGCCGGGATTCAAAAGAATTAGGCGAAGGGTGGGGGGTCGGGCCCTCTCCTTTGCATTATGTCAGTTGGGCCTCCCCGGGTGTTTTTCCTTCCTTATTTGTTTAGGATTTGGGTTCCTTATTACCGAAGGAGCCTCTGTGGTTCCTTGGATGGCAACTGGGACAAATTCAGGGAACAGTGGCTCGGAGAGTTGGCTAAAATACCTTAATCGATCACCATCAGGTGAGGGTACAGAAAATAGCGAAGCCGAGCCCGCTTCAAGAAACCCGGAGGCACGAGACAGTGATCCCAGGGAAGAAATAGGGCCTTCCTCAGTAAGGCAGTGAGTGGATTCGGTGAACGCTGCCGGAGCAGGGGAGAATGTGGTGGGCCCATCACACATCACAACAGGCTCCCAATCCCCCCATGGGGTGCCGGAAGCCCCTGATCCGATGTGGTTGAAAAATCGCATTGAAAAAGTTTTCTTTATAATAAAAGGTAGGAAACCAAGGAAGGACATGCTCCAGAAGCTTTTTGACGATCTTAGATTGGAAACGGCTTCTCCGCTCAAACTGCAACAAATCTTAAGAATTCTCGAACAAATGAAATGGAATTCTAGTCTTAAAGGTTGAGATTTCAGACTCGATCTGGAATTAGGTCACCGCGTCCACGATTGGGAAAGGGAGCAAAGGCACTTCCCAAACCCCGTGGACGACATACCATGATACTTTCTGTTTTTAACTGTTTACGGGTGGCACTCAGAAAACTGGGGTGCTGCCCTAATGACCGATTGGGAGGGACCGCCGCATTCGGTCATTCGGGCGGGCAAACCTCGAATCATTGGATCCGGTAGGTAAAAAAAAGGGTAGCCCCGGCTTAGGGCTGGATTGAATCCGAAGTTTAGGTTTAGAGTTGGATTAGCCAAGGGGTAAGAATTCAATGCTTGGCTTATGGCCTGGATGCTTTAGAGCAGACAGAGTTGGATTATAACGTTTTCATGGTGCGCTCATTTCGAATTGTATTTCTCTTTGACTGAGTTAAGTAAATTCCGTTTGTGTGGCACGAGAGATGTAAAAGTAAATTAAGTATCGAGGATATGCGGATGATTTATACTAAACGAAATTCCTAAGGCACCAAGGACTATTCAATAAGGGCAATGAAGCAGTGTAGCTCTTATTTGGTGAATCCCTGTGTAGCTAGTAGATCGGAGAAAGAAAGAACTTAACCACTGCGTTGTAGGGGAACAATACCCAGTGGTGGGGTAGCTACTATTGGGTGAATACCTCCATTTGTTCATCCCGGAAGTTTCTGGTTCTAATTCCTGTATTTCATTCCGGTAGGTAAGGGAAACCTGTGGTAGCGAGACGGTTTTGGCAACAAACTCCTATCAGTCCCTCTTTCGGTTGTTAGCAGCCTCGGCTATCATGGAAATTTTTTGTATTGGCTGTTGATGGGAAAATACTTATTGTCCTGGAGAATAGACGAGCAGGTAATAGCAGTTTGACTGGGAATATTCCTTGCTTACCGGCTGTTGGATGGAGGGAGTTGATGGCATTCTTCCTGTGTTAGTGGATTTAGGAGCTATTTATCCTAATCCTACACTGCTTTGTTGGATTCCGACGGCTATTAATCAGCCTTTGTGGCTCTTTGGTAATGGAAAAATATCCTTCCCAACTTGCCTTTGTTTAGTATTAGTACCCCCAGGTACTTAAAAAATGAAAGGGGTCTTCCTCATCAAGTCGGTTATCCATATCAGTGAAATGACTATATCCTTAACACATACACTTCGGTAGAGTTTCCCAACGCGAAATAGGCTAGCACGGATCCTTCTCTCATGTTAAGTACCTACCTGTGAGATTAGAACATATTCGCTTGTCGTTGTATTGTGTCACATCGACTGCACTTTATTAATCCGCTATCGGTTGAATCTCATATCAACAGATTCTGAAAGAACTTGTTGAAAAGGAGGAATCCCAACGTTGAGTCAGAGCTAGAGTTAAAAACAAATCCCTTTTCAACCTTACGAACTTCTTTTCTTGTGCGCGAACGATCAAAGAAAGTCCTATCTAATGATGCAACGGCATCCAAGGAAGAAATAAGCAAGGCAAGTGAACTTGAAGCAAGAACTCTTAGGCAAGCAAGGAGGGGCGTTGCGGTAAGATCAATGTATAGTATAGCATCAGTGTTATCTTTCTTCAAAGCTCTATCCACTTTGTCACATCATGGATTGCTTTGGCTATTATAGGATACACTTTTTATTATATCCTTTCAGTTTATGGCGCGACATTTCCTACATCTCAAAATGACTGGGTATTGGACTTCCCACTAAGATCTAGACTCCAATCCAATCCGAATTGACTCGTCGCGGAAGTTGCCTTGCTTTTTCTTTCTCTAGCTCTAGATCTAGGGATTAGCAGGTTGGCTTAATCTAAACTTACTTACTATAAGAAGATCGCTTCAGAGGTCTTTGTAAGTGTTAGAGGTGATTGGTTTTTTTACGATATGGCTCGCTTTTGGGAGGTAGACTTGGGCAGCAAGCTATCTGTTACCGGAAAGCAAAAGTAGCTCGAGCCAAAGGCGACTGCGAGGCCCCCCGCTAAGCGGGGGGGAGGGGGAAAGTGGGTTTAGAGGGCTCCCCCACCATTAGGAATCTTGCCTTACAGAAGGTTAATGAGGGCACGTAACGATGCGCCGGGAAGGTATAAAGTCTCGCCCAAGATGAAAGGGAGATTGGTGCCGGTTACGCTTTTAGTGAGGAGACAGGAGCTCTAGAGCTTAGAGATGTCCCCTAGGCCAGACATAGGTCTAGGGGGAGTTCGGAAAGAGGACTCTTTTCGTTTAGCCGGCGGGCCCGCAGATGTCAAAAGGCTTAGGCTTTCGAACTGCGTAACAAAAGAAACTCTATTGAGGGAAGAATAGGCTTGATGCGAGCCGTGCCAGTTCGAGTCTGGCGAGTTGCTTCTAGCTCCTGCCTTGCGCTTTTCGCTACAGACTATTCTGGATACTCAAGAAATAGCCTTTCTAATAGAAACCATACCGCTCCTCCGTTTTCTTCTGGTAAAGGGTCGAAATCAGTCCACGACTGAGTTCCTTCTTAAAAAGATCTTCGGTTTTAATTCCACCAAGGCATAGTAGCTCTGATTAACCTCCTGGCATTTTTTATGGAAAACTGAGTGATCAGGCATCCATATAACTCAATCTTATTGCTCACTGTTCAAGGTCCTTATGGCTCTGATACACTCCCCAATTTCTAACGGATCTTGATTTGCAGCTATAGGGAGGGACCATCCGGAATTTAAAAAAAAAAATATGTCTGCAACTTTTACATTTATTTTGGGGAACAAAAAACTCTCACATGATCTGCTCACCATACATAACTTTCCACTATAGAACCCATAGGCAGCCAAGAGTCATACCAGAGAGATGAGATGTATTGGTTTCATTGCCAACTTTTAGTATAATATATCTCATAGCCAACTCTCTCACCTGAAAAAGTTTTCTACAAATCCAGCTACCATTATTTGGTGGTTTAATACACCAAGGGGCCTTAACTGAATGAACTGAGGTTGAGTAAAAGCCATTCGCTTGAGGATTGGGATCTTAGGGCACTGTATAATTCAAGATCCTCATAAACTATTAAAGGCCCTGATGGTCACTCTCCCCGCGCTCTACTACAGGAAAGCTAGCCTGGTGGATCCACTACACGCTAAGAAGCAAGTCCCGACTAACTAAGTAAATCTGGGTTAGACTGAAAGTGACCAGAAATTGTTATCTTCTTTCACTAGCGATAGAGCGAAATGTAGCCGTGTTTAAGCCGAAGGCGATAGTGATTCCAGTGTTTACTGAGCTATATCTCTATTTATTAGTTATCTGGCTTAAATAAAGAGTTTAGACTTACGATACCGAGAAAGCAAGCCACGGCTTGAAGTGAACCCTAAGATGTTCGAACGAGACTGTTCAGGAACATGGATTGTGGGTATACCTGCACAATAGCTTTCTCTACGAGCCTACAAGCTTAGCTTTGGTTTAGCTTCCAACTAAGGCTAAGGGCCGGTTCTCTGTTATGAGAACAAAGAGTTTGACTATTATGATTGAAATTGAACAAATATTCATTTAGTGAATTGGTGAATATAACTTCCATCGACTAAGATTCTAGCACTCAGCTATGCCATTTCTTTATTCCTTCAATGCGCTAAGCTGGAACCCGGGCTTTTAGAGTGTGGTAATGCAGTTTGTCTTTAACAACGGAAGGTTCTTGTCTCAATCCAATCTATACTTTGCTATCTTCGCTACTCGGCTTGAAGCGCCTCTTAGAATGACGTAAATAGAGCTCGTTCCTCTGCCGAGGGCCTTTACCTTAGCTCATCTTCCACGGATACCCTTCCCGGCCTAAAAAGACAGCGGAAAAAGATCATATATTTAAAAAAGAAAGGCTGGTCGGTCACAAGACATATCTTTCCATCTAGAATGTTCTTTCTAATCGATGCCATTGCTTTCCTTATTTCGTATTTTAGTCTTGCCCTCATTAAGACGGCTATACGGAAGAGTTGGAACTCATGAATCTCTTTGGAAAGAAAGTGGTTTTTCTCCTGGCTGGCCTATGATGATATATAATCCCAAGGAAAGTTTCCTACTTTCAGGTTGGTTTCTTAAAGACCAGCTTTTAGTGTGCCTGATGGAATAGAGGTTTAATAGGACTCCCCCGATGCTGCTACGCTTCCTTATTGTCTCGGAAAGTAACCCCGAGGTAAATAAGTCCAGTTCTTGTCAGTTTTATTTATACGATTAGACACCTTTAATAGTTTTCACCCCTAGCCTCTGAGGAACTTCTTCTGGCTACTCAATAAATTTTGTATGTGAAGTTCCGTTTGCTTGCTCTCCCTAAGCTCTTCGAATCAAGATGGCTCTGGTTGCAATCTCGTATCCAATAGAAGGGCTTGCTTTGTTGGGTTGGTTGGCCCAAGTGCTGGAAAAAGTGCTTTCTAAGTCCTTGGTTGAGCTACCATTACAGTTGATTGGCATTCTCGTGCTTGGACTGAGTCTAGCATTTCTGTGCAATTCCCTTCAAAACTTTTTTGCCCCTATGCTACTTTAAGATGTCCCCGCTCCTCTACTAGTGTTGGAGCTGCTACATTCAGGTCTTCGATTGGCAGGGAACTGCTTCAAGAAAGGCAGTTCCACCCAACCCTCATCCTGATTTTTTAGTCTGCAATGTATGTTGGATTGAGCTTTTGCCTTGCTTTCCGTTGCTACCTTCTTGTCTAGGTGAACCTATGATCGCCCCTCTATCAAGACGCGTAGGCACCTCTAATAGAAATGGCTTTCTTCATTTGGTTGTTCTGCGGGATTCGTTCTGTGTGCCTTTCTTTGCCCATTTCTTAGGGCTTGGCACGAGACTTCTTATTAGATTCTATTTGAAAGGCCGTACTAACTTCTTTTCCTTTTCAACTAGTGATTACGTTTTGGGCTACCTTTAGTGAAGTGTTATTTATTTATCTTTCTTTTAATTGTCTAAGGTGATAGCCTTAGCAAAGAAAGTGGATAAATCCACTTTCACCTCGATTACTACCCCTGTGTCTGATCTGGAGATAATGTGTGAGCAAGTGGGTTTGATTGTGAAGAACCTTAAAGTCTTGCTCAAACGTTACCCACCCTTCCTCCCAACCATACTTCTGTATCAAGGTATGACTTGGGATTCGACCTGGAAGGCCTTACCTACGCACCCATTGACTCAACGGTGTTGGGTCCAAAGATTAGGCAAGAGCGTGAAGCAGGTCCGAAATATTAGTTCTTGTTTATGAACTAGCGAGTTTTTATTTCTTTCTAGTCGGGCATCATACTTATGGAGAGTCATGGCTGCAGGGTACCTTGTGGCCTCCCCCACAGTATGATATGTGTATGACAAGTTTAACGACTTGTTAAGTGCGTGGGGTCTGGACTGGTTTACTAGTCGAGTCCATCCCTACTTGCCATCACCATTCGACTATGGGATTCCACTAGTTACTGGCCGTCTCGGTCAGACTATTGAGGGAGGAGGCAAAAGAAGAATATTCGTCATGAGTAACTATGTCAATCTCAATCAGAGGCTGCTGAAGCCGGTCCATGACTGGCTAATGCAAGTGCTTAGGAAAAAAAGTTTACTATCTTAATTTTTTGAATTTCAAAATCAGAAATAAAATGGGATTGATTTAGTAACTCCAACCAACTAGTTGAAAAATAAGTCTGTTATAAAACAAAACAAAAAATAACCACCACTATTCTCATTTTTGAATTTTAAATCAGAAATAAAAGGGAGTTGACTTAGTTGACTTATAGGCTTATACTATAGTTGGCTCTTTAAACTTTTTTTTTTCGAATTTCAAAATAAAAAATAAAAAATAAAATAGAATTGACTTATATTGTAATTAGTCCA
>NC_029793.2:142602593-142617942 GCF_000816755.2 Arachis ipaensis | reverse complement strand
ATAGAAATAAAAAAATATATTCTTTATTAATTTTTCGAAAAAATTTGGCCTAGAATCATTTTCCAATTACTAAATGAGATAAAATTTCAAAGTCTTGATTAGTAGTTTTAGAAAATTTATTAGCAAAAAGTATTTTCCAAGCTGGCAAGTTAAACCGGGTACACCCGACCCGCAACATTCTTCAGCTGGAAATGGAACCGAAACAGTGAAAGTGTGAACCAAACCGTCATATGTTGCAAGTTGCAACTCCAAAACTGAAGCTAATTCAATTCTTGCGCTGCTTTCTTATCACACAAAAATCGAAACTTCTCTTTATGATCCCGCCAAAAGTATAAACAAGAATCCAACTTACAAAGATAAGTGCATTGTGACAGAGAATATGGAACCGAAGCAAGAGACAGTGAAGAACAATGATGATGGGGTTTCGGAGGATCTGACTCTGAATCAGGACGAAGATGAGTTCGATTCCAAGGAGAGGGTGCTCCACAAGTACTTCCTCCAAGAGTGGAAGCTCCTCAAGTCACTCCTTGACGACACCGTTTCAAATGGCCGTGTCTCTGATCCTTCATCTGTTCACAAATTCAGATCCATTGTACTCTCCTCCAACCCAATTTATTTATTTATCTATTGTTTATATTTTCTGCTAATTTTATTTATATTTATTTATTTATATTGTGTGAAGTTAGGATGGTGATTTATGTTTTCGATTGAGATTAGAGTCACTTGGACACTTTAGCAGTTTTCTGTTGCATTCCTTTTGTACTGTTTGAATATGGATGCTGGGTTGAGTAAAATGTAAAATGATGTGTAAAGTGTTTTACTATCTTTTTTGCATAATGTGTGCTATGCTTACTGTGAAATTTGTGCATTGTTCCTTTATATGCAGATAGACAAGTATCAAGAGCAGGGCCAACTTATAGAACCTTACCTGGAAAGTATGGTTTCTCCACTGATGAACATTATTCGTTCCAGAACAATTGAACTCGGGGTAGCTTCTGATGAAATTCTTGAAATAATCAAGCCGATATGCATCATTATATATTCATTAGTCACAGTTTGTGGATACAAGGCTGTGATTAAGTTCTTTCCCCATCAAGTTTCGGATTTGGAACTTGCTGTATCTCTATTGGAGAAGTGTCATCTTACAAGTTCTGGAACGGCACTGAGGCAGGAAAGCACAGGAGAGATGGAAGCTAAGTGTGTGATGCTACTATGGCTTTATATACTTGTACTGGTGCCTTTTGACATCTCCACTGTTGACACCAGCATTGCCAACAATGAAAATCTCAATGAATTTGAGCTTGCCCCTCTTGTGTTGAGAATAATAGGGTTCTGTAAGGATTACCTTGCAACTGCTGGTCCCATGCGTACTATGGCTGGACTAGTGCTCTCAAGGCTACTTACTCGGCCAGATATGCCAAAAGCCTTTACGAGGTTTACATGAATATTTTTATAGCTTATTCATTGTTAATTCAGCTTTCTATCTTCATGCTTTGAATATTTGTCTCTTCCAATGATGTGGTATCATGCTGCATTAATTCTTTATGGCTCATGTTTACACATGTAAGAAATAAGAAATTAGTGAGTAGCATGTTGAAAATTTAAACTATTTAAGCTGCTAACTTTTATTTTAAACTAGTAGCTTTTAGGTTAGTTAGTGTGCGCATAAAAGCACTCTATGTATCTATCGTTGAGGGAAGAATGTCTCATAGTGATGAGAGATAGATGAGTAGGCATATTACAGTTAAAATCCACTTTCTCAAGAAGGGCACCGAATTTGTTACATAGTGGCAGATTCTTATTAATATCATTAGATCTCGTTATCTATAATTTTCGGTATGCCCTGCTTAGTGGAAAATGACTTGGTGGTGGTCATTATTATTCATTTGTCCCAAGTAATTATGTATTAGGACTTCAGAAATGTTTGGATCTGCATTCATTCTTGCATTTGATGTATAGAACTAGTTGTTTCCGTGATATCATGCTAGAAAATCAATCCTGCTTCTATTTCTGCCAAAACTGACTTTTGACTGTTTCAGCTTTGTTGAGTGGACCCATGAGGTCATGTCTTCTGTAACCGAAGATATACTCCATCATTTCCAATTACTTGGTGCCGTTGAAGCAATGGCTGCTATTTTCAAGGTTCTGCTTTTATTGCTTTTCTGCAAATAGATTCTGCTTCCTTTCAGAACTAAGAATGATGACACATGTCAATGTGTATTGAATGAATGCACCATTTAGCTTCAGGAGATGATCTAGCGTCTCTATCTTTTTCTTCCTTTGGGCATCAAAGCAGTCTTTTCTAAATAAATTCTTCATAATATTTGATGATTCTAACTGTTATAGCATAAATTCTCTAAGCAGGCTGGCAGCCGGAATCTCTTGCTTAATGTAATCCCCATTGTTTGGAAGGACACTTCAATATTGTACAAGTCCTCAACTGCAGCTCGAAGCCCTTTACTTCGCAAGTTTATAATGAAGTTAACCCAACGGATTGGGCTCACTGCCCTTCCTCATCGGTTGCCCTCATGGCGATATACGGTTAGGTTTTATGTTATCCATGTCTGATCCGATATCTTAAAAGTGCAAAGACACTTTTTTTTGGGGGGATGTGTGTACTTGCAAATGTTCTTATCTATTTTTTGTTTTTTTTTTCTTATGGTTTATATATAAAGCCATAAGAACTAATAGTGATACTTATATGTGCTATCTGGAAATGTGTCTTCTGACAAAACATCAATTGCTCCTCATGCAAGTTAAGAGCTGTACATAGAATTTGAAACAGAACAGGAATAATGAGATTAGAGCCATTATTGGTGGTGAAAATATGAATAGCACTTAATAAACAATGGTTCAGATTTGTGAAAATTTTAATATTGACAGTGAGTTCATAGAAAAGATTTAATAATGAAATTTCACATTTTTGAAGATTTGTTTTACTAGTATGCTAAATCATTATGGACTTTGCAGTGTGCTCAGTTGTTTAAATTACTACTAAAAGTTGAGAGTTATGACCATATCTTATGCCTGGCTACTTTCTGAATTATTATTTGTTCTGCTGCATCAATGGAAATTGTTTTAAATGTCGTCTGTTGTCAGCTTTTTCTCCTGAACTTGAAGGATGACTTGGAAAGTTCTTCTACCTCTTTCTTCACTACAATAGAATATAATGGGCTGCTTAGTACCCCATCTAGTGGGATAATGCTTTGTTGTTGTTGTAGCAGGGTCTTTAGCAAACTAAAATGTTATTGTCTTTTCATAAGCAACTGTAGAGCCTTCATGTCTGTCTATTTTCTTGCTCTGACGACTGTATGCCTGTCATGCAGGGAAGGACTACCAAACTAAATGTTTCTTTGAATACATCCATTTCAATTGATCAGTCCAATATGGCTGCGTATGGCAACTCCTACAAATCAAATGAAGTTATAGATGGGGCAGAAGATGAAGATATGGAGGTTCCAGAAAATGTTGAAGAGATTATTGAGATGTTGCTATCTGGTTTAAGGGATATGGTATGTCTAAAAGGTTAGATTCTTATAGTGAATTTTTGTGTTTCACCTCTGTGCTAAGTTGCTGACATTAGATGATATGAAGGATGATGTTATGTCTGGTTACATGTAAATGATGATACATTACAAAGCAAACTGATGTTTGTTGCTTGATTTCTTTGTAAATGGTTTGTATAAATTAGTTGTCTAAGCTATTGAAAGTTGTAATGACTTTGTTGACATTGTCCATTTGTTATAATTCCAATTACTGAAATATTGCTTTCGGTTATAGGATACCATTGTCCGCTGGTCTGCAGCTAAAGGCATTGGGCGTATAACTTCACGATTGGCATCATCTCTTTCTGAGGAGGTTTTATCATCTGTTTTGGAGCTATTTTCACCTGGTGAGGTATGGTACTTGACTATAATTTCATATAGGCTCTTGACCTAACAACTATATTTTACTAGCTAAAGTTACATTCCACTACCTAGGTTTTCATTTGCATTGCAGTATAATTATACTATGCCTAACTATTTTCTGATCCTCTATTATAGCTTACATGCATCACTTTTTTCAGGGTGATGGTTCCTGGCATGGAGGCTGTTTAGCTTTAGCTGAACTTGCTCGTCGAGGCCTTCTCTTGCCTATTAGTCTTCCTAAAGTTGTTCCTGTTGTTGTGAAGGTGATGCTTAAATTTATAGATGTATCCGTAGGCTTAGAGATATAAGATTGGGACCTAAAAAGTTATTATAGCAGCTTATAATTGTTTAGTTGGTCAAATTACTTTATTAATGCTGTATCATGACATTAGCCAACCTTATCTTGGGGGACAAAGCTTCGTTATCGTTGTTACGTTGCTCCAAGTAAGAATCTAAGGACAATTCTGACACCTTGCAGCAGCTTATTGCAACACAACATATATGATAGGAAAGAAATTGTAAAAGATAGAATATAAGAATGGAGTGAATCTTCTACTAATTTAAAGTTTTGTTTTCTTACTCTAGGGTACATTTCCCTATCTTTTGATGCCTATGAAGCTTAAGACATCTTCCCTTTCCTTGACAGTATGGTTTATAGCTGGTGTTCTCAATTTTCTAGTTGGCCTGATAAATCCTTCGAATCACACTTTTAATTTAACTAGACTCTTTACTGCAATGTTAATGATGATAGTTTCCCCTTATTCATTGCTGTTGTTGCCAAAGATTTGTTTCATTGTTGTTTTCTTCTAAATTTGAACTATGTTGAGCCGTTGTTTGAGATACAACAGCTATGTAATGGTTGAAATTTTAAACAAAATTTTTTAATCAGGCGCTACACTATGATGTTCGGAGAGGTCCACACAGTGTTGGTTCTCATGTACGTGATGCAGCTGCATATGTATGTTGGGCATTTGGGCGTTCATATTATCATGCAGATATGAGAAGCATCTTAGAACACCTTGCCCCACACCTCCTTACAGTTGCATGCTATGACCGTGAGGTCCATTTATCTTTCACGCCCTTCTTGTGACTTGATTTTGTTCTAGAATGGTTGAGATTCATTCCATCATTCCACGTGAACAGAATGTCCTAATCAACCTGTGATCTTAGGTTAACTGCAGAAGAGCAGCAGCAGCTGCTTTTCAGGAGAATGTTGGACGGCAAGGGAATTATCCACATGGCATTGACATAGTGAATACTGCAGACTATTTCTCACTTTCTTCTCGAATACACTCCTATCTTCATGTTGCCGTCTTCATTGCTCAGTATGAAGGATATCTTCTTCCGTTCGTGGATGACCTGCTGGATAGAAAAATTTGCCACTGGGTATGCTTTACTTCTAGCTCAATTGCTCACATGTTAACCCTAATTGCACTTGCATTCTAGTTTACCTTCCAAGTAATATAAGTTGATCCTGATTTCTGCACATTGAATAATAAAATTGTTATAGGGAAATCATACACAGCAAAGCAACATTGGGAATCTTCCCAGAATGTGTATGCTTTATGGTTTACTAAGATGAAATTAGATTTAATTTTAAAGTAGGGAAACAAAAATGAAAAGGGAGTTATTTCCAATGTAAAACTCTTCTATTCTATAGATGTGACTACAGAGGATAATAGAACCTTTTTATTTTGTCCATTATATTTTTCCTTCTAAGTAGTATTATTCCTTGAATTTTTGTCACACATGCACACAAATCCTTGCATTATGTCATATTTTGGGGATAAATTTGTTCATATTCTCTCAGTTATTAACAGTTTATGGTTATTCCTTTTACTGTGTTGTTTCAATTTATCTTTAGGATAAAAGCTTGCGAGAACTTGCTGCAGAGGCTCTTTCTTTTCTTGTAAAATATGACCCTCAGTATTTTGCAAACACTGTCATGGAAAAGTTAATTCCTTGGACTCTTTCATCTGATTTGTGCACGCGCCATGGGGCTACTCTAGCAACTGGGGAGCTGGTTCTGGCTTTACATCAATGCAGCTATGCTCTTCCTTCTGGTTGGTACTTTCTTCTTGTAACTTCTTATTATGCTGTTATTAGTGGTAGTGAAACAGACCTGTCCTATTAAAATAAAAGAAAGAGAAAAATAAGAGGAAACTGTATAGAACTCTTAGTACTGAAATATATACAGCTACTATGAGGTTAAGGTAATGAGTTTCAAAATTTTATACAACTTTTAGCAGAAATTTGACATTTTTATTGTCATTGACAGATAAGCAAAAAACTCTTGCTGGTGTTGTTCCTGCAATTGAGAAAGCACGGCTTTATCGTGGAAAGGGAGGAGAGATAATGCGTTCAGCTGTTTCTAGATTTATTGAATGTATTTCCATATCTAAAGTGGCTTTATCAGAAAAGATAAAGAGAAGCTTGCTTGATACTCTGAATGAGAATCTAAGACATCCTAATTCTCAGATACAGGTCCTTCCCCTTTGTTACAAGTAATTTGTATGATCGATTTTTTGGTAATTCCAATATGCCATTTTTGTTGGATGTTATACTTGACTAGAATAATCTTCATATGATTTACAGAATGCCGCTGTTAAAGCCCTTAAACATTTTATCCTGGCGTACTTACTTGCTTCAGATAATAAAGGTACAAGTGATGTGACAGCAAAGTACCTCAATATGCTGACCGATCCAAACGTTGCTGTAAGGAGAGGATCTGCATTGGCAATTGGTGTTTTGCCATATGAGTTATTGGCTGGCCAGTGGAGAAATGTGGTTTTGAAGCTTTGTAGCTGTTGTGCAATTGAGGTGTTTTACACAGTTGCAAATCCTGTTTATTATTTCGTTATACTGTCTTGGCTTCCGGTGCTTATGTTATATAACTTTTTCCTATTTGCAGAAAAATCCTGAAGACAGAGATGCTGAAGCACGTGTAAATGCTGTCAGAGGGCTCATATCAATATGTGAAACATTAATTAGTGGAAGAGAAGATGCTGCAACATCTCTTACTGAGAATGATATTTCTCTGTCTGTTCTAATAAAGAATGAGGTGATGATGAGTTTATTTAAAGCTCTTGATGACTATTCTGTTGATAACCGAGGTGATGTTGGTTCTTGGGTTCGTGAGGCTGCATTAGATGGCCTTGAAAAGTGTACATATATGCTTTGTAAGATAGATAAGTCAGCCTCTTTGTCTGGAACACCAGATGGAAAGGAAATTGAATCTTTAGTGCAGCCTTTGAATGATAACTTGCCTAAGAACAACCAAGAGCTTTTATTATTTGATGAAAATCTTGCTACCAGTTTAATCAGAGGAATTTGTAAGCAAGCCGTAGAGAAGATGGATAAGTTGAGAGAAGCAGCTGCAAATGTTCTCCCCAGAATTTTGTATAACCAGATGATATATATTCCATATATACCTTTTCGAGAAAAGTTAGAAGAAATCATTCCTAAGGAAGCAGAACCGAAATGGGCCGTAAGTTTATGGATTTTTTTTATCAGTTCTTGATGATGGTAGCATTGATTATATTGCTTTTTGGTGAACACACTGTTTTGATGCAGGTCCCTTCCTATTCTTATCCATGCTTTGTTCAGTTACTTCAATTTGGTTGTTATAGCAGAGATGTGCTATCTGGATTGGTTATCTCTATTGGAGGGTTGCAAGATTCTTTGAAGAAGATATCGCTCTCGGCACTATTGGAGTATCTAGAAGGGGTTGAATCTGAAGAACATAATACAAGAATGTCCAGGGAGTACATGCTATCTGTTGACATCCTGTGGGTTCTTCAACAATATGAGAAATGTGATAGAGTTATCATACCATCTTTAAAGGTATTAAGTTACCTTAGTAATCCTTAACTATTGTTTCTTCTTAAACTGAAATTTTCTTGATGTTTCTATTTTATAGCTTCTTTTCTTTCTTGGGGGAGGCTAAAATTCCTGATGTGAAAGGCAGTTCTTGATTAAAACTGTGTGTAGTTGATATGCCTTAGGATATAGCATAAAGATTACCCATGATAGCCCAGTACTGAACCATAGGTTGTAGCTGAAGGATCACTGTTCTAAGAATTCCTAGCCATTTATATGTTTCTTGTGTTTAGAGTACCTTTGAGCACACTCCTTATCATCAATACTTAAAATATCCTTACTTTTAGCTTATTTCCTTTTGTTGTATGTATAAAATAATACTGGTTGCTTGCCTTCTCTGTTATGAGATATGAATTTTTATGCATAGATCGATTTGCTCTGTATTTCAGACCATTGAGGCTCTATTCAGCAAAAAGGTATTCCTTAACATGGAGGTTAGTCTACATTTGTTCTCTTTATTTTTCAATTTCCCTGTTAGTAGGTTATCTAAATTTCCATTTACACATGTGGTCTATTTCTGCTTTGGCATAATGGTGAAGTATATTTTTGTATTGATTTATTGGCAATATATGTGTGGTCCCACACCACTCAGTGGAAACAAGTGTGAGAAGGAAGGTTGCTGTATTGTCTTTGTACATCAAATATTTTTATCATATAGACGTCTTGTACCCGATTTACATTGCAAAATTCTCTCTTGTAACATACTTTTAAGAGTAATAATGTGATTTATTTCTTGTTACATGTTTTCGCATTAATGTTGAAAAGTGAGAAAGCAGAGGTAAAAAGAAAATAGTCAACTAATAATCTAATATTATCCCATTGTCTTCTATAGCGAATAGCTGCTTATGAGCGATTTCTACTGTTCAAAATAATGAACCGGGGGAAGGCTTTGGATCTATCTTTTGTTTTTACGGTGATGCTACATGACTAAGTCATTTTGGTAACCAAGTTCAACTAAGTTGATCTAATAGCTTATTGGCACAATAAAGAGGAGACACACAAGAAGAATAAAAAAAAAAATAAAGACTTGGTTACAAAAATAACTTGTTCACCTAGTATTTCTCTTGTTTTTATACTCTGTATGATGTTTGATGATAATTCATTTTATCTATAAAATTTATTTTTAGGCCAACACTCCAACTTTTTGTGCTGGAGTTCTGGATTGTCTTGCAATCGAATTGAAGGGATCCAAAGACTTCTCTAAGTTGTATGCTGGTATTGCAATACTTGGTTATGTAGCTTCAGTACTGGAACCAATCAATATGAGGGCCTTTTCTCAACTTGTTTCTTTTCTTGTGCATCGGTACCCTAAGGTGATTTTCGCTTAAAAGCATATCAGCAGTCACAAACAATGCGCAATCTTGTTTCATGTTTTCTCATTTTTTTCGTTCTCTCTTTTGTTGTAAATCAGATTCGAAAAGCAGCAGCTGAACAGGCGTACCTTGTCCTGCTACAAAATGGGAATCTTGTAGCTCAAGACAAGATTGAGAGAGCACTCGAAATCATATGCGACACTTGCTGGGATGGCGACATGGATCTAGCAAAACAGGAAAGAGTAGCATTATGTGAGACCGTAGGTTTGGAGGTGGGGCCAATTGGTAAGAACACTGATGGAGCATCAAGAAAAACCAGCACTAAGAAGCCCACAAACTTGGATGAGAATGCATCATATTCCTCATTGGTTGAGTCCTCTGGCTTCTGATTTACTTATTTATTTTTGGTCCCATCCCAGATTTTCTTTTGTACAATGTAACTTGCTAGTGTTGATATGAAATTTTCTTGTCAATTGGTCATTTTTTCCTGTTATATTAAAACGTACTACTCAATGTGTTCTGCATTGTATGTCTTGCTGTAAAACTCTACGGAAATGATGATTTCGTTTTGCTCATCTGAGATGTCAACTTCACAGCATTTATAAGTAGTTTTTTTTCCACTTATCTTCCAGTTTGGTAGACTAAAGAAAAGTATAGGTAAACAATTTTTAATCAACCAATTTTAAATTATTACAATTAATAATCATTAATTTTGTAACTTTAAAAAGATAAAATTTAAATAATCACTAATTAATGACAACTAATTAGTATGGAGTTATCTTGCCTAAGGTTTATTGAAACTTCCTTACTCGTCATTTTCTATATAATCTGACTAACTCCAGAAGTGTATAAAATTAGAGTAAATAGTAACTCCGAGAAAAAAAATTTTAATGTGTGGTTAAAATGTCAGAATAAATTATTTTACTTTAAAAAAAACATAAAACAAATTTTTAAATTACCGAGAGGACAGTAATTTAAAAATTATGCGGTGATTTAAATGTATAATACCTTTAAAAGGATACTAAAACAATTTAAAATCACGATTTATTAGTAATTAGTGAATAAAGTATAATCTCTCACCATTTATTTTGTAGGTGGGACTAAGAAAAAATATGAGAAAAATTATTTAAAGATGAGAAATCACAATTTACTCTCTAAAGTGAAAATTCAAAATTTAGAAAATCTAAATTCATTTTTTGATTGCTCATGATATTCCTTAACCCGACAAGTTGAGGACTAATCCAGAGACGACCAACCCAAGTTGTTTATTATAATATGTTATTTAATATATGTAATCAATGTTTTTATATATAGTAAATATTAGAATAAAAAATATAAGACTTGTGAAAAGAATAAATAAACGTTACTTATTAAATAAAAAGTTTGGTTCCAAATTTGTTCAGTTACTTATCTCATTAAATAGAAAATTTTGGTTACTTTTGTTTCTTAAGTTTGGTTCCCAAATTTTTTTGGGCAAGAAATACGGATTGTACTCGAATGAAATAACCTATTAAAAGCAAAAAAAAGAAGCCATACTTAGGCTCAATTTGGATAAACACTTTAATTAAATTGTTTTTCAAAAAATAATTTAATTAATAAATGCTTATATTAAAAGTAACTTATAAATAAGTCATTTTGTATTTAAATTTTTAATTTTAAATATTTATTTTAAGAAAAAAATAATAAAAAACTTTTTATTTGAGAGAAGTCATTTTTTTTTAACTTCTCCATAAACACTAAAATAGTCTTTTAAAAACTTGCAATTTAATTTTAAAAATTATACCAAACATTAATAATATACCTTTTCATAAGTTAAAAGTTAAAAAAAAATAACTTATGAACCTATCCAAATAAATCCAGACCCTTAAAAAAAAAAATCTTTTCTAACAAACTCACCTAAACAATCCCTTAAAATGAAAGTAGTCTGTTCTAATAATATACTTCCATTGATAAAGGTGTTTTTCTAAAATAGCTAACTAGACATTTGACCAAAGGACTAAAAGAAATAGATGAATAAATGTGATGAATAATATCCCGAGTAACATCATCGTTGACGCAACCTCCTTTGTGCCAAAAAAAAAAAGATCAAGAAAAAAATTTGTAGTCCTTAGCTTGCAGTATGATTTCCCTCATTGAGCCAATCGAGCCTAAAACCATCAATAATACTCCAAATACGATGCAAAACTGAAACACCATGAAAAAAATTTAGAGTCATATATATAGTATAATGGTAAATTTTGTGAGATTTTAATACATTCACCTTAGTACATATAAAAGAGTACTGCACTTATATTTGATTTTTTATTAGTTATTAAGAGCACTATATATTTATTAGATGTTATATTATATAATATATGGAAATTCAACTATATAGAACTATGAGTATAAATTTTTAAAATACATACCCAATTTGCACACCAGGATCCGCTAAATCTCTTTGGTTTATAGACTACTAACCACATTATGCAAGGGAGCTGCGAAAGTTCATTAAATTGAATACCATCAGGGTTTGTTTGTAGGTTGCAAAATAATAAATAAATAAAAATGAGATTAATTTGATTTCCTTACGAAGTATGTGGTTGGAGCAAAGACAAGTCCTCCTAAGAAGCTAAGGAGCCCACCAAAAAATGGAAATATAATTGCAACTAGCATAGTAAGTGCTGCATTGCATGTGAACAAAGTTTTCAACGTTGCTGTTAGATTCTACTCACGTGTGCATTGAAAAAGAACTACTATTTTATATATATAGAAAAAAGATTATGAAGAACACTCACCAACATAAATATTGCGGGAAATGAAACGAAGGTACCAAGTTGGCTTGAAATTCATTTTCCGTACCATGAGTGATTCCATCATGTCAAACACCGGAACAGCAAACACCTAGCAACAACATGAGAACTTCTTAGTGCTCTTGGGAACTCTTGCATTCATTTATTAGTTAAATGACAAGTCATTAATAAATATTTATAACAAAATTATTTTAACCGTGTGTAGCATAAATTAATTAAAGAAGATAATCCTCTTATTTATTCTAAGAGCACCTATACAAATGACTGAATATTATATATCCAGATAATAAATTGTAATGATGATGCAATATATCTATATTTTTACAATGAAAAGCTACAATGAACCCTCTCCGCTATATATAAGTAAACTCTTAAAAAAATATTATAAATACATAAAAATTCAGCCATTAAATTAATTATTGAACTAAAACATATATTAAAATACGAAATATACAAAAATAATTTAAACAACATATGTATTTATACAACAAAAAAAATTAATCCAGAATGTTAATTCATCTTTTTAATTATCAAGTTTTGAATTTTTTATTTTTTTATGTTTTTAAAAAGATAAATTCTTTAAACAGAAACTTGATAGCTAGTTAGTGACTTATGTTCATTTAAACAAAAATTTATAAAACTAAGATACGTGAAGCCCAATCTGGAACCCTAAACTAGAAAATAAATTAACACAGCCTTAGTGTAAAGCGAAATGTACCTGATAACTTCCGGTGACATGAATAACGACAAATATATTAGCAACAGCGGTGAGCCAGTGGGGTTTATCGAGAGACATGAGGATGTTATCAGTAACAGAGTTTCCAAAAGCCCAGTAGCCAACGATTGCAACAGGGAAGTAGCACAAACCCACAACAATGTAAGCAACAATCATTCCCTTCCACATGGCCTTCTTTGAAGGTTCCTCCGGCGTCGAAGGAACTGTTGCTTGGATCTCAAGTAACACATTATGTGCAGCATACCCAAATGCTATGGTCCCCAAACCGGTATAGAAGTCAAAAACTTTTCCCGTCGTAGTTGAAGATCTTCCATCATATTTCACATCTGGTAAGGCACCTTTATGAGCCGAACTTATCCATGCAATCGTTGAGTAGCTGCAATTTTCAAATATATGTAACTATCAAGTTCTTAACTAATATAATTAATTACCATACTAATATTATTTTAGCATACAATATATATAAACTTTTAGGCTGTGTTTGGATATTATATCTAGCACAGAAATACAAAGATAAAAAACAGAAAAACAGAAATACATAAAATGCCCGATTTTTATCTTCTTGTTTTTGGCTCCAAAACAAAGATCGAAATAGAGTCTTAATTAATAAATAAATATGTGATTACCAGATGGACATGACGGCTGCAGAAATAGATACACCAATGATGGAATTGAAACTGGGAAGATGCGAGAGTAAAAACTGAAGGCTTGCAAAGATCATAATGAAGTAAGTGGTCCTAATTGGTTTACAGTCTTTGCAAAGGATCTGATGGGCCTTCTTCAAGGAATTTCCACCAGTAATCATGTAAATGATATCCGTACCAATATCCACTATGAGTGTTTGAGGCACCACAATCCATAATCCTAACTTCTCCCCGAAGGCATATTGCCCTAATTCATGGTACCTATCAAACCTCTTCCCAGACTCAGCCTCGTGCATCTCAATCATCTGCCATGCCGTGTATAACGTGCATATCCATGAAAGCACCAAGACTGTTATGCCAGGACCCCTAAAAGAAAGAAAATTTTTATAGAAAAATATGTAAAGTTAAATTTTTAATACATTTAATAAAGAAAATTATAAATTTTGATTAGTATTAATGTTCAAGTGTGTTTTCAAGATACATAATAGCTGAATCTTATATTAAAAAAGAAAATCTCATTTAGAAAAATAAGTTAATTGACGAGGAAGATGGATGAAAAGAATAAACAAACCATCCAAGTTGAGACATTGGCATAGGGGAATCCAAGCACGCCAGCTCCAACCAAAGCAGTGACATTGTGAAAAGCACTGTACCACCACTTTCCATTCCTGGACCTTGTCACTGCGAGCCAATTGTTGATATCTTTATTATTATCTTCCATCTTCTTTTTCTCTCTGCAGCTGTTATTATTATCTTCCATCTTCTCTTTCTCTCTGCAGTTGTGTTGAATCAAGAGAACTGCACCAACTGTGTTCAGCAGTAAGCCAGTAACACTATTTATATATTGATATTCTGTTGACAAAAGATAACAAAAGATTAAAAAGTATGGTTTTTCCTTTTATAAAGTATAAGATTTTGTAATCTTTTTTGTTTATGTTTTAATTTAAATAATTCTTTATAATCTTTATATTTATTATTTAAAACTTAAAACTTCAAACATCACCCTGTTATTATGAAATTAAAATACAATATGTATTAAAGATTAATATTAATAAACAAAGCGGTAAATACTTTTTATCTTAAAATTTCTTTTCATCTCATACAAAATAATTAATAACACTTTTATTTTCTTCTTTTAATAGTCAAATATATCTTACGTAATCAGATAGGAGAATTAGAAAGAAGGGAGAAATCCAACTTATAAAGCTAAATATCTTTCAGTTTCTCTCGCAAATCTCTCCCGCAAATCTCTCCCAGAAATCGATACTCTTCTATCTAAACCCTAACCTAATAGCTCTAGAGATAATATAGCAGAAAAATGTGGCAAATAGTAAAAAATTAAATCAAACAACACAAAAAGAGAAATGAAAAAATGTATAAACGAATGAATCAATCAAAATAGAATGCTCACCAGCCTGAGCGATAGGAACAGGCTTAGAAGCCAACTGCGTTTGCTGCTGCTGAGCCGCCGCAGCTGAACCCTTCTTGAGTGGAGACGCCGTCCAATTTCTGTACTCGCCCGTCCGATTTGTTTTGAAAAAATTAAAAAAATTTGGAGTACATGTGTACTCCAAATTTTTTTTATTTTTTCAATACAAATCGGTGGGTCCAATTTATGTACTCCAAACTTTTAAAATTTTTTAAATACAAATTGGAGGGCTTCAAATTGTGTACCTTATATAATTTTAAAAAACACTAAAAATTATCACGATAAAGTATAACACTCATTCTACTTCCATATTCAAATTTTTTAGCCCTAGGATTATTTGTGGTCCGATTTTAATTGTCTTTGAGTCAAAAACTCATTTCAAACACTAATTTTAATTATAGATAGTGCATTTTAGATTAGATAATTTTAAAAAAAAAATTTTGATCCAATTCTATCTAATTTCAAACGGTTTGATTTAAATTAAATTTGTGATTTTTTAAATTTAAAAAAATAAATATACATGATAAATCTCAACATCAAATTTTAAATAATCTAACAATAAAATAACAAGTTTTAATAATATCTTAAAAAATTAATAATAACATAACAATAAAAATAAAATTATAGGTTAATTAAAAATAAATAAATAAA
>NC_029793.2:142592425-142602567 GCF_000816755.2 Arachis ipaensis | reverse complement strand
AAAATTATTAGTTAGTTAAAATAAATAAATAAATTTTATTTTAAACATAAAATATTTATTAAATAATAATAATACATGAATAATATAAAAATATATAATACATTGTATGGTTTGAATTGAATTGGATCAATTTTGCAAAATAAATCTAAAATTCGATTCGATTCATGCAGTTTGCAAAAATAAAATCCAACCAAATTTAAATTAACGTGGTTTTAATCAATTTTAAATTTAAATTGAATTAAATGAACGATTTAATTTAAATCGATTTAAATTTAAATACTTTTAATATCACGTGGGATTAACCCTCGGCTCTTTATACAATATTATTGCTTAATAGAGTTTTAATATTTGAATAGTGATTTCTGTATTGGTATATAATATTATGATTTATATAATATTTTAGTGATGATTTGAAACAAGTTTTAAGTTAGAATAATCCCTTTAAACCTTAAACAAACATAAAATTTGTTTATCAAATAATGAGTTAGTTTTAGATTTAATAATTATAAAATTGTCATAGGTCAAATCAGGCATGTGATTCATGTCTATTTTCTATGAGTATGAATTGTAGTTGTTAGTACAATTAATACTAAAATTATATGCAGATTAATTTATATACGAAAAAATAATTTGATTAATTACAGAAGTGTATAAAATTAGAGTAAATAGCAACTCTAAAAAAAAATTTTAATGTGTGGTTAAAATGTTAGAATAAATTATTTTACTTTAAAAAAACATAAAACAAATTTTTAAATTATCGAGGATAGTAATATAAAAGATTATATGGTGATTTAAATATATAATGTCTTTAAAAACATACTAAAATAATTTAAAATCACCATTTATTGGTGAACATGTAAAATAATTTAAAATATACAATACTATATAATTTAGAATTGAATAATATTAATTATAAAAATCTATGAAGTATAAAAATTATGTGTATGAATTTATGGATGTTATATAATGAATAAAGAATGTGTTTTTATTATTATAATATAAATTAAATAAATATAATATTTACCGATTTAAATAAATGTGGAAGTATTTACCAAAATACATTTTTAGTCACATCTAGGATACAGTAGAAAAAACCAAAAAATAAACTTATCTCGGATGCACTGCTCCGTTCTGTGATACGGGGCGTGCTAATCATATTAGTAAATCTCGAATTTTTGAAAATTAAATAATTAGCTATTTATGAGATAATATATTATATTGAGATGTAATTTTTAAAAAAATTATTTTTTACAAAAATAATTAAATAAAATTTGAAAACAAAAATTAAATTGATTTTTATTGTTATTATTATTATTATTACTATTATTATTATTATCATTGTTATGATTATTATTACTACTATCGTTATTATTAGCTTTAGCTGATAAATCCTTCCAATCACACTTTTGATTTAACTAGACTCTTTACTGCAATGTTAATGATGATAGTTTTCCCTTATTCATTGCTGTTGTTGCCAAAGATTTGTTTCGTTGTTGTTTTCTTCTAAATTTGAAGTTTGAACTATGTTGAGCAGTCGTTTGAGATACAACAGCTATGTAATGGTTGAAATTTTAAAACAAATTTTATTGAGGAATGCTAGTGGTAGCAATTTTGGTGTTTTGTAACCATCAATTGGCTATCAATAATATTTTTAATGTTGTGAGATTTAATCTAATGGTGGAAGATCACTCACTTTTGTTTTGATGGTTAAGTGCTGGCTAGAAAATACAAAAGTTGCTGCCCGCTAGACTTTTCTTTTTTTTTTTAATCAGGCGCTACACTATGATGTTCGGAGAGGTCCACAGAGTGTTGGTTCTCATGTACGTGATGCAGCTGCATATGTATGTTGGGCATTTGGGCGTTCATATTATCATGCAGATATGAGGAGCATCTTAGAACACCTTGCCCCACACCTCCTTACAGTGGCATGCTATGACCGTGAGGTCTCCATTTATCTTTCACGCCCTTCTTGTGACTTGATTTTGTTCTAGAATGGTTGAGATTCATTCCATCATTCCACGTGAACAGAATGTCCTAATCAACCTGTGATCTTAGGTTAACTGCAGCAGCTGCTTTTCAGGAGAATGTTGGACGGCAAGGGAATTATCCACATGGCATTGACATAGTGAATACTGCAGACTATTTCTCACTTTCTTCTCGAATACACTCCTATCTTCACGCTGCCGTCTTCATTGCTCAGTATGAAGGATATCTTCTTCCATTCGTGGATGACCTGCTGGATAGAAAAATTTGCCACTGGGTATGCTTTACTTCGAGCTCAATTGCTCACATGTTAACCCTAATTGCACTTGCATTCTAGTTTACCTTCCAAGTAATATAAGTTGATCCTGATTTCTGCACATTGAATAATAAAATTGTTATAGGGAAATCATACACAGCAAAGCAACATTGGGAATCTTCCCGGAATGCGTATGCTTTATGGTTTACTAATATGAAATTAGATTTAATTTTAAAGTAGGGGGAAAAAAATGAAAAAGGAGTTATTTCCAATGTAAAACTCTTCTATTCTATAGATGTGACTACAGAGGATAATAGAACCTGTTAATTTTGTCCATTATATTTTTCCTTCTAAGTAATATTATTCCTTGAATTTTTGTCACACATGCACACAAATCCTTGCATTATGTCATATTTTGGGGATAAATTTGTTCATATTCTCTCAGTTATTAACAGTTTATGGTTATTCCTTTTACTGTGTTGTTTCAATTTATCTTTAGGATAAAAGCTTGCGAGAACTTGCTGCAGAGGCTCTTTCTTTTCTTGTAAAATATGACCCTCAGTATTTTGCAAACATTGTCATGGAAAAGTTAATTCCTTGGACTCTTTCATCTGATTTGTGCATGCGCCATGGGGCTACTCTAGCAACTGGGGAGCTGGTTCTGGCTTTACATCAATGCAGCTATGCTCTTCCTTCTGGTTGGTACTTTCTTCTTGTAACTTCTTATTATGCTGTTATTAGTGGTAGTGAAACAAACCTGTTCTATTAAAATAAAAGAAAGGGAAAAATAAGAGGAAACTGTATAGAACTCTTAGTACTGAAATATATACAGCTATTATGAGTTTAAGGTAATGAGTTTCAAAATTTTATACAATTTTTAGCAGAAATGTGACATTTTTATTGTCATTGACAGATAAGCAAAAAACTCTTGCTGGTGTTGTTCCTGCAATTGAGAAAGCACGGCTTTATCGTGGAAAGGGAGGAGAGATAATGCGTTCAGCTGTTTCTAGATTTATTGAATGTATTTCCATATCTAAAGTGGCTTTATCAGAAAAGATAAAGAGAAGCTTGCTTGATACTGTGAATGAGAATCTAAGACATCCTAATTCTCAGATACAGGTCCTGCCCCTTTGTTACAAGTAATTTGTAGGATCGATTTTTTGGGTAATTCCAATATGCCATTTTTGTTGGATGTTATACGTGACTAGAATAATCTTCATATGATTTACAGAATGCCGCTGTTAAAGCCCTTAAACATTTTATCCTGGCGTACTTGCTTCAGATAATAAAGGTACAAGTGATGTGACAGTAAAGTACCTCAATATGCTGACCGATTCAAACGTAGCTGTAAGGAGAGGATCTGCATTGGCAATTGGTGTTTTGCCATATGAGTTATTGGCTGGCCAGTGGAGAAATGTGGCTTTGAAGCTTTGTGGCTGTTGTGCAATTGAGGTGCTTTACACAGTTGCAAATCCTGTTTATTATTTCGTTATACTGTCTTGGCTTCCGGTGCTTATGTTATATAACTTTTTCCTATATGCAGAAAAACCCTGAAGACAGAGATGCTGAAGCACGTGTAAATGCTGTCAGAGGGCTCATATCAATATGTGAAACATTAATTAGTGGAAGAGAAGATGCAGCAACATCTCTTATTGAGAATGATATTTCTCTGTCTGTTCTAATAAAGAATGAGGTGATGATGAGTTTATTTAAAGCTCTTGATGACTATTCTGTTGATAACCGAGGTGATGTTGGTTCTTGGGTTCGTGAGGCTGCATTAGATGGCCTTGAAAAATGTACATATATGCTTTGTAAGATAGATAAGTCAGCCTCCTTGTCTGGAACATCAGATGTTAAGGAAATTGAATCTTTAGTGCAGCCTTTAAATGATAACTTGCCTAAGAACAACCAAGAGCTTTTATTATTTGATGAAAATCTTGCTACCAGTTTAATTAGAGGAATTTGTAAGCAAGCCGTAGAGAAGATGGATAAGTTGAGAGAAGCAGCTGCCAATGTTCTCCACAGAATTTTGTATAACCAGATGATATATATTCCATATATACCTTTTCGAGAAAAATTAGAAGAAATCATTCCTAAGAAAGCAGAACCGAAATGGGCCGTAAGTTTATGGATTTTTTTTTATCAGTTCTTAATGTTGGTAGCATTGATTATATTGCTTTTTGGTGAACACGGTTTTGATGCAGGTCCCTTCCTACTCTTATCCATGCTTTGTTCAGTTACTTCAATTTGGTTGTTATAGCAGAGATGTGCTATCTGGATTGGTTATCTCTATTGGAGGGTTGCAAGATTCTTTGAAGAAGATATCGCTCTCAGAACTATTGGAGTATCTAGAAGGGGTTGAATCTGAAGAACATAATACAAGAATGTCCAGGGAGTACATGCTATCTGTTGACATCCTGTGGGTTCTCCAACAATATGAGAAATGTGATAGAGTTATCATACCATCTTTAAAGGTATTAAGTTACCTTAGTAATGCTTAACTATTCTTTCTTCTTAAACTGAAAGTTTCTTGATGTTTCTATTTTATAGCTTTTCTTTCTTGGGATAGGCTGAAATTCCTGATGTGAAAGACAGTTTTTGATTAAAACTGTGTGTAGTTGATATGCCTTAGGATATAGCATAAAGATTACCCATGATAGCCCAGTACTAAACCATAGGTTGTAGCTGAAGGATCACTCTTCTAAGAATTGCTAGCCATTTATATGTTCTTGCGTTTAGAGTACATTTGAGCACACTCCTTATCATCAATACTTAAAATATCCTTACTTTTAGCCTATTTCCTTTTGTTGTATATATAAAATAATACTGGTTGCTTGCCTTCTCTGTTATGAGATATGAATTTTTATGCATAAATCGATTTGCTCTAATTACTGCATAAATCTCATGTACTGATGAACTTAATCTGTATTTCAGACCATTGAGACTCTATTCAGCAAAAAGGTATTCCTTAACATGGAGGATAGTCTACATTTGTTCTCTTTATTTTTCAATTTCCCTGTTAGTAGGTTATCTAAATTTCCATTTACACATGTTGTCTATGAAGTATAATTTTGTATTGGTTTATTGGCAATATATGTGTGGTCCCACACCTCTCAGTGGAAACAAGTGTGAGAAGGAAGGTTGCTGTATTGTCTTTGTACATCAAATGTTTTTATCATATAGACGTCTTATACCCTATCTACATTGCAAAATTCCCACTTGTAACATACTTTTAAGAGCAATAATGTGATTTATTTCTTGTTACATGTTTTCGCATTAATGTTGAAAAGTGAGAAAGCAGAGGTAAAAAGTAAATAGAGTCAACTAATAATCTAATATTATCCCATTTTCTTCTGTAACTCCGCCTATGTTACACTTGCGATACATAGCCGGTCCCAAACCCGGATAAAGGAGGAGGGTTGTGTTAGGTCTTCGGCAACCAACATAAAAATATAGCCGAACCCCCATGACATGAATCAAAGACATTATTGCGCTAAAGCTAGGTCGTTGCCCGGAAGCAACGCGCCGTATGGCTCGAGTACGGTGTCGAAGCAAGAGCCGCTGCATCGGTGCCCGGATGTAGTAAGTGCATCTGGTTTTATATGCGACAAAAAAGTGCCTTTAAAACTTAAAGGTAAATTCTATCGCACCGCTATAAGACCGGCTATGCTGTATGGTACGGAGTGTTGGGCGGTTAAAGGGGAGCACGAACATAAGTTGAGTGTGGCAGAGATGAAGATGTTGAGATGGATGAGTGGTCATACGCGATTGGATAAAATAAGGAATGAAGATATAAGGGAGAGAGTTGGAGTAGCACCCATTGTGGAAAAGATGGTTGAATCGCGTCTCAGGTGGTTTGGACATGTGGGAAGAAGACCGATAGAACATCCAGTCAGGAGGGTGGATGAGATGGAAGATGGACAAAGGGCGAAAGGCAGAGGAAGACCTAAGAAGACCATCCATGAGGTGGTCAAACGAGATCTACATGTAAACGGTCTCTCTGTAGACATGATACATGACAGAGCACAATGGCGTCGTTTGATTCATGTAGCCGACCCCACTTAGTGGGACAAGGCTTTGTTGTTGTTGTTGTATCCCATTTTCTTCTGTAGCAAATAGCTGCTTATGAGTGTTTTCTACTGAACCGGGGGAAGGCTTTGGATCTATCTATTGTTTTTATGGTGATGCTACATGACTAAGTACCAAAGTTCAACCAAGTTGATCTAATAGCTTATTGGCACAATAAAGAGGAGACACATAAGGAAAAAAAAAAAAAGACTTGGTTACAAAAATAACTTGTTCACCTAGTATTTCTCTTGTTTTTATACTCTATATGATGATGTTTGATGATAATTCATTTTATCTATAAACTTTATGGAAAAGTCTAAAAAAGTCTAAGGGACCAGCAATTTTATTGAATTTTGGCCAGCATGTAACCAATAGAAAAAGGTGAGTCATTAGATAAAATCTCACACCATTAAATCATCATTGATGGCTATTTAATGGCTACCAATCACAAAAGTTGCTGGTCCCTAGCATTGCTCAAAATTTATTTTTAGGTCAACACTCCAACTTTTTGTGCTGAAGTTCTGGAGTTTCTTGCAATCGAACTGAAGGGATCCTAAGACTTCTCTAAGTTGTATGCTGGTATTGCAATACTTGGTTATGTAGCTTCAGTACTGGAACCAATCAATATGAGGGCCTTTTCTCAACTTGTTTCTTTTCTTGTGCATCGGTACCCTAAGGTGATTTTCGCTTAAAAGCATATCAGCAGTTACAAACAATGCACAATCTTGTTTTTTGTTTTCTCATTCTTTCCTTCTCGCTTTTGTTGTAAACCAGATTCGAAAAGCAGCAGCTGAACAGGCGTACCTTGTCCTGCTACAAAATGGGAATCTTGTAGCTCAAGACAAGATTGAGAGAGCACTAGAAATCATATGCAACACTTGCTGGGATGGCGACATGGATCTAGCAAAACAGGAAAGAGTAGCATTATGCGAGACCGTAGGTTTGGAGGTGGGGCCAATTGGTAAGAACACTGATGGAGCATCAAGAAAAACCAGCACTAAGAAACCCACAAACTTGGATGAGAATGCATCATATTCCTCATTGGTTGAGTCATCTGGCTTCTGATTTACTTATTTATTTTTGGTCCCATCCCAGATTTTCTTTTGTACAATGTAACTTGCTTGTGTTGATATGAAATTTTCTTGTCAATTGTTCATTTTTTCCTGTTATATTAAAACGTACTACTCAATGCGTTGTGCATTGTGTGTCTTACTGTAAAACTCTGATTTCGTTTTGCCATCGGAGATGTCAACTTCCAAAGCATTTATAAGTAGTTAAAGACTAATTTGTTGCAGATCGAAATTCTATTTAAAAGATTACTAATGAGTTATTATATGTACAAGATGAGATTTAAACTATCTAACACTTGCTTAAGCGAACCAGTGAAATAACCACCGCATAAATTTAAGTTAGTTGCATTTATAAGTAGTTACCTATGATGCACAGACACTGACACGGACACAGAACACGACATTACACCGGACACGCCTACACGCGAATTTTAAAATCTTATAAGATACGAAAAAACACACATATATATAAAATATAAAGTATCTTTTAGATAAATCGCGCAATGATATTTTGATATTTTATTAATATTAAAATATAAATTAATTTTTTTAATTATATCAAGTATTTAAAATATTTTGTTTTAATAAATAATAATAAATATCATATCTAAAATTTTTTTATCTTTTATTAAGACACGGTTGGACACAGCAAACTCGCGTGTCAGACGAGTGTCGATGAATGTCGTATCTGAAATGTGTTCGACACGCGAATATGACAACTCAGCAAAGTGCCCGTGCTTCACAGGTACCATGCCAAATTGTTATTAGTACTCATGGCCCAAGGTTTATTGAAACTTCCTTACTCGTCATTTTCTATATAATTAGGAAAGTACTAAGGTTTTGTGTGGGTCTCTAAACGTAATAATTTAGAAATTACAGCCACACATGTTTGAATGTTTTTGTGTGGGACCTTGTTATGTCCGGTTAAAGTTTTTCTTTTAGGTTGAAGTTTAAGGTTTGCATATACATGTGCCTAATATTTTGCATATATTTAAAGGTAAAATTAGCATTATTTACACCTCTTAAGCAACGTAGAACCTCCGAAACTTGTAAGAAATTTCTCCTTCTCGGATTTATTCATACGAAAGTAGCAATCTTTGTTGTCAAACAAAATCTTCTGCTAGCTGCTACACAATCAAGGCCATGTATATAATATATTCAGGAAAAAGAAAAAGAAAGCCACGTGATTTTTTCAAGAATAATAAATGCCTTTAATGCATTCGAGTGATAATGTTTTGGATACAGCTACCTAAATTTAACAAATTTAAGGGTCTAAAGGAGTCTCTTTATATGAAAAATGGTAAAATTATTCTAAATTATACTCTAAACATCTTTATTTTTTATACTATATTATAAATTATCTCCATTAAGAAATTTTAATTTATTGAGTAAACAGACATAAATAGTAAGCATTATTTATATCCACGTAAATTTGAATCCACTGAAATTATAATCCAAGATTCCAGGGCGTCTCATTTTACTAATAAAAAACGACGCAGTTTCTTTCACCAAACGAAAATAGAACTCGTTTCAATTAATCAGAGTTAGAAAAGGTCACGCTTTTGAGGGTTTAAGCATTTTAGATAACATATATTTAAGATATTTGTTAAAGTATTTATATATATAAATATATTATGTTTTTAAAATATTTATTATATATTATATAAATAATAAATAAATTTAAAACTTTTTAATATAACTAAATTTACGAGTGTCCTAAAAATATTTATTATCAAAACCCTTATCTCGATAATACTAATTAACATTAGTAATTAATTCAAAAAAAGCATGCATATATATAAAATCATTTTCAAAACGTGTACCAAATAATTCGTAATCAATCAAAACAATAGTACTACTATTTAGTATAATAATATAATTTGGTAATTATCTTTGGGATATCTTCTAAATCTCAAAACGCAACAAGGCTCTAATACCTCCATGTAGAAGATTGAGAATTAGTTGGTCTAACTAAACATGAGTTATGGTGATCTCAAGCTGTAACTTGTTGCTTTTTCAGCCTAAGGGCCCGTTCATAAAATAATTATAAAAAAAATAGATTAGATTATCAAGTGAGAATCTTTTACATAAGATACGATACAACTAGATAGTATGCCAATAGATGACCGAGGGTACCAATTATTTTGGAGGGAAAAAAATGGGAGTGGGGGTGGGTAGAATCTTTTTTATAAACCTCTTTAATTAGAAATGTTTTAAGATAATTTTAAAAACTAATTTGAAGAATGAGAATCGCCAAATAAATAGGTACTTATAAAATTTCTCAATGACTAATTGGAAACTCATTTATGTCAATATTATTATTCATCATAATCAATACTATATATTTAGATATTTTAATTTAATACTGGATAATGATATTACCACTCCAATCGCTAATAATATTACTCCACACATGATTTTTTTATATTATATATTTACATAAATGTATAAAAAACATTATCAAAATAGAAATGATTATTTATTTGAGTTGTCTCCGTATCACCATAAAATTATACTAATAAAATTATCGGATTATGCTTTTTATATTACATCTTTTAAATGCAATTCTTCTCTATATCTTAATGTTAATTAGGGTGTTGATGGATCGATTCATCCGTATATTCGCAGTATTTATTTAAATTCGATTCGAAATTACGAATATGAATTCGATCTGCAAAGCTATTAGATTAGATCCGCAAACTAATAGAATTGGATTGTGAATTTTACATAGGTATCTATATATCTGATCTCTATATCCGTGTATA
>NC_029793.2:142584749-142592268 GCF_000816755.2 Arachis ipaensis | reverse complement strand
AAATAAATAATTAAATATTTTTTGTATTTTATTTCAACTAATAATTATTATATATGTTATATTATTTTATTTTTATTATTTAAAAAAATATGTTTAATATTATTTTAAAAGTAAACGTATTTAAAATAAAAGAACAAGAGATTTTATTGATTTTTTAAATAAAAATAAACTTTTAAAAAGTAGTTTTATATTTTACGGATATATCTAATCAATCCGATCCGTAAATGTGCGGATCGGATCGAATCCAAGCTAAAAAAAATTGTAGATATTAAATCCGATCTGATCCAATAATTTTAGTACAAATCAAATAGAGATTTTGGCCATATCCAATCCGCGTTGACCCCTAACGTTAACACAAAAATATTTTAGCATCGAACCGTTATTTTCTACAATATATATTTTGGGTACAACAATGCTAAGGAACCAAGAGGGTATTAGCAAAAAATCAGCCAAATACCTCTGGGTGAATCCAAAATCTCTACGAGTTAATACATATGAATGTTTCTTCTACTAAGTATCAGAATGTTTCTTTTTTATATTAAATGAATGTTCTTTTATATATTTTTCGAATTTTTTTGTATTACAAATATAAATCGTGTCTCTTTCTTTAAGAATTTCATATTTTTTTTGGGTAAACCTATTTCAATTTAAATACTAATGCTTCGTAACACGAGGGTTTTGAATCATTTATAAAAGGCGTGATAATAACCTTACCTATAAACTCATGCCAAGTGGGACTTAGCAAAGCCTTCAAAGCAATAATCAAGAGCCAAGCTAAGCCTATATAATATAACACATGAATAATGTATGTGGTGTATGTACCTCATTACCAACTCAACTCAACTTTGGTAGCATTTTAATTTATACGTGTCTATACTTAGCGTAAAATTCCAAATCTTTGCGTCTTGTGATACACGCACACCACCACCAACATCTTCCCGTCCGAAATGGGGTATCACTCCTTTCTCCTTTGGACTCACTCACTTACATTATTTGTCTCATTATTAATTCCCCTCATCATATCATCCATTAATTCCTACCTATCTACTTAGCTTCTTTCACATTAACATGTTTATATAAAAGATCTCATCTTGTTTACTTTGCATTGATGCATGAACCATTACATTATAGTCATTTATATATGTTTATATTTGGTTATACATTTTGAGAGCATACAACAAATACTATCTTTCCTTCTTTAATATATTTTTTTTTCTTCCATTATTATAGCACTATGTTGGAGGGACATGAAATCTTGGGGTTTGGATTCTTTGTGATTGGTTTATGGCATCTCTTCAACAACATCAAGATCCATTCTTCTTCTTCTTCTTCTTCTTCCAACTCCTTCAAATCAACCATATGGTTTCCAACAAAAAGATTCAGATACTTAGAACTCAACTTCATCATTGCAAGCTGCACAATGTTCATAGCCATGGAGCTATTCATCGCCCCAGATCTCCACCAACCATTTGACAGCGATGGATCCATCCCCGCCAACCACCTCCACAACTTCGAACACTCCCTCATGGCTTCTTCTTTCTTGGTCTATGCAGCATTCACCATGTTCTTTGACATGAAAGCCATCATCACAAAAGCACAGCATGAACTAACTCATTTTCTTGCATCCATGGCTTTTGCACAACAATTTCTTCTCATTCACTTTCACACCCGAGATCACGCAGGAGTCGAAGGCCAATACCATTACCTTCTACAAATCCTCATTGTTGTTTCTTTAACCACCACAATCATGGGAATAGGGTTTCCAAATAGCTTCATGGTGAGTTTTGTGCGATCATTGAGCATAACCTTCCAAGGTTTGTGGCTCATGATAATGGGGTTCTTCCTGTGGACACCAGGGTACCAAGCTAAAGGGTGCTCCCTGCACCCTGAGATGAATACTTACATGGTTCGCTGCAGTGATGATAAGGCACTTCACCGTGCAGTTTCTCTGGTGAACCTTCAGTTCAGTTGGTTGCTTATTTTGGTAACCGTTTTCGCTATTTGTTTCTTTTTGGTTCTGAGTAAAAGGTATGATAACAAAGTTGAATATGTTTCACTAACCAAGGAGGAACAACTTGACCTTGAATCACAATCCGAAAAGAAATGCATCATGATGCAAGTGCAAATCTGAAGCATGCACTTTAATATATATATATGATACGATGTATGAATGATGATGAGATATTATATATTATTATATTCTACGACTTTGGTGTATGTATAATGTATGCTGCTTCAGTTCTAACTGTATAAGAAGTAGAAGATTTTAAACTTTAAAGTATTCGTCGGTTGTTGGTGTCTCTTGATTTGAATATACTAATAACCTTATAATAAATTATAAAAGAAAATAATAAATTACCATTTCTACCCACAAAAGTTGAAAACGCTGACACATCTATCCATAGAAGAAGAAAATTACCATATGTACCCATAAAACATGAGTTTCGCACAACAAAAATATTCAAACACTAAAAAATTATCTAAATACCCCAAAATACCCTTATCATTACCACTGCTACCATCATCCCCCATCTCTCTCTTCGTATCACATGAACACTCTCCGATCTAACCTCCATTTCTCTGCCACAAACCACCTCTGCCACAAACCACCTCATTGCCACTCCTTCATCACCATAACCTTCACCTTTGGAGGAATCAAAATCAACCCAGAGAGAAATTTGAAATGGATGACGATGGGTGAGAGTCAAAATTGGATCTTGGTTTCAGCTGAATCTAAAGCTGTTTGAGGGAACAAAACATTGAAAAGGGTGTCATGGAGAAAGCTAATAGAAATAGGACGAAAAAGAACACAGATCCAAGGTGATAAGAGAGTGAGGAGAGAGGATCAAATCTGAACAATCAAACACAGAAGCCTCATGTATTTGGATTCACTTTTTCTGGGAGAAAAGAAAAATGGTGAAAGAGACAGAAAGAAAGAGAGAGCTCACCGCGATTTTGGTTCGCAAAGGGGACCGCGGTGGTGGCGGCTGGCGCGGTGGCCCGTCAGGGACACTGGTTCGGTGATGAGGAGAAGGTAGCCCCGGTAGGTGAGGGTAGTCGGCGGTGAAAAGAGGAGAAGGGAACACTGCGGCTCTAGGGTTGCTAGCGGCGGTGAAGCAGGGGCGGGGTGGGTGCGAAGGTCCTCTGGTCGACAAGAGCGAGACAGGGAAGGAGAGAAGGAGGGGTGGTCATTGACACTGACACGGATTTCGGTTCAGATCTTGTCATTGGAGTCATTGATACCTGTCCTGACAGAGAGAGAGAGAGGGTTGGCGCTGTTCCTCCCAACTGGAAGGGCAGCGGCGATGGTGGTTCTACGACGTAGAAAGAGGTGAAGAGGGTTGGCTATAGCGGCTGTAAGGTAGCGTGAAGAGGAGGGTCTCTGACGCTGTAGGCTCTGGTTTGAGGCCGATGGTGATGGTGGTGAGGAGAAGCTGGCGCGGTGCTCCTGGGATGGCGGAGGTCCTCGACGTTGCTAGCGGAGAAGGGTGAACGATGATGAGGAGGGTGAGACGGTGGTTTATGGTTGATGTTGGGATTGGGTGGCTGAGAACATTGAGAGAGAGAGGAGGGAGGAAGGAGATGATAGTGTGGAGAGAAGGGTAGGGATTGGGTGGCTGAGAACATTGAGAGAGAGGAGGGAGGAAGGAGATGATAGGGTGAAGATAAGGGTACTTTAGGGATTTTAGATAATTTTTTAGGGTTTGGATAATTTTGTCTGTAAAAACAATTTTTTATGGATACAAATGGTAATTTCTTTTTTCTATGGGTAGATATGTCAGCGTTTTCAACTTTCGTGTGTACAAATGGTAGTTTACTCAAAAGAATATTAATTTAGACTAATTCAAGATTTGATTTACTATTTTTTTGATCAAATTAATTTGTCTAACCTAATTTTGACAAAAATAATATGGTTTAATCAATTATATGTGTTAAATTTTAGTTATTAAAAAATATTTTTAAAAAAATATTTTAAACGTCTTTATCGCCTCTCTATAATCATACTAGTTCTACATACGCCTTTAGAAAGAAGAAATTTTCATTGCGCCGCTTGTCTTCCAAGGCACTGCATAGAATGATCTCATTTTTTTAACCCAATTTTAATGCCATTTCAATTGTTTCATGCATGATGACGAATGAACAATAATACAATAGTGAAAGTCTACACCACGACTAATTCGTTACGATTTTAAACTTTTTGCTTCGATTTAAGAATTTATTATTAGTGAAATGAATTAATAACGAGGTTTAATTCCTCAATACTCATTTAAGGGGATGAGTGAGTTATGAGTGACTCACTCCATGAATCCAAGTGGGTAATTCACATGAGAAGTTGATTCCCGAAGTTTGTTAGGATTTAGGATTGCAAGAAATGGGCTTAAGACAAGTATTGATGGGTTGGATTTTATCCCAAACTAGATGTTGAGATGGTGAGCCTAACTTCAGTCTAGGTGTATTCCTTTGTTTTGAACTTAGAATGTCCAGTCCAAAAAAAAAATTATAATGTCGAACAAAAAACAAAACGAACTTAGATTGTCTATTCTACCCAGAAAAAAAAAAAAAGAAAATTGTATTGTTCACAAACAAGAATATAGGATGTGCCAAGGAGCCCTAGCTAAGATAGCATATGACAAGAATGTTAGGTAGCGTTTGTTTTGAGGTATTGAGACAGAGACTGAGACTCAGTATCATGTTTGTTGGTTCAGAGACTGGTACTAAAATTTCTGTCTTTGTCTCTAAAATTTCAGTATTTCAGTACCTCCAAAAAGTAGGGACACAGGGGACTAAAATTTTTAGAGATGGAGACTGAAACTTTAATAACATTTTATACCTAAAATACCTTTATTTTAATTAATTAATTCTAATTTTATCCTTTGTGCAAATTAAATTAGAGTTTAATTCTTATTTCAATTTCTGTCTCCCATTTTGCACCAAACAGAATATTGAGATTTATTTCAATTTCTGTCTTTTAGTCTCTGTCTCTCAATCTCAATCTTTTCGTCTCTCTCTCCACCAAACGCTACCTAATTGATGTGTTGACCAAATTAATAAGCACTTAATTAGCTCAGATTATTTGTTATGATAGCAGAGGAGTTACCTTAGTGTAATTTGTTTTTCTTGTACTATTATATTAGTCCTGTATCTATACCCAAAAAAAAAAAACAAGAAACACAGCCGAAGAAAAACGTATGAGCACAAATATGATGCACGTTATGGACTATCGTAGAAAAATAAAAATGGATTATTGTGATGAATGTTTAAAGAAAAATAATATATCTGTAACATACATTTTTTTCCAACTAAGAAAAAAACATAGATGTTTATATATTATACGGATAAGAAAAATAAAGAAGTAATTTATTTTTGACAAGTTAATACCTAATGATAACATAATGTGGACTACAATATGGTCCTAAAACCAAAAAATCCATAATATTTGTCCTTAAACCAAAAGCATTGTATCACAGATAGATTATCAACAAGCAAAATAAATAGCCGAAATAACAAAATATATGTTCTTAGTCCTATAACTAATATCTACACTAGCAAAGTCTAAGTTGGTCAATATCAATTCTTTTAAGGTGGTCTAAATCTTAGAGGTCTTAAACCTGGAGCGGACACAAATTTAAAAAGCTTTGATGACAGTCTTTGAACTTGTAGAGACTATTGCTTCTGCTGATATTATATCATCTCTAATCGTTAAATTTGTTGTAATAATTATTGGCTCATTCGATAGGTCTAGTGAGTCATGAGGTCTCAGTTGTTCGATTTAAAAGAATAAAAAATCTCTGAAATGAATCACTCCCAAATAATATAAATTTTGGTTTAGTGTAGTATGTGAAGCACGGCATCATTTTTGGTAGATAAACGAGGATAAATTGATCTCTGACTATTGTTCATAGGGACAAATCAATCATTGACTATTGCTCATAGGAAGACAAATAGACCTCCGATCATTGTCCATTCCGCAGCATGTCACTTAACGATGGCCCGTTTAGTTATTGTCCATGTCTATCAAAGACATTAACACGGTGACACACGTCCAGTGTTTATTGTATGAGACACAAAAAAGTGAGAGACACGGTTATACACAAGAATACATGAAATACGTGTATTTTGTGTCTCTTCCAAATGGTGAGACACAAATTTTTAAAGGTGGACACAAATTATATCATTTTTTTGGACAATTTTACCCTTACTAATTTTATAAAATTCCTAACACTATCTTCCTTCCTACTTCATCTCCTCCCACTTCATCTTTCTGGGTGAATCTGAACTCCTCCATCTTCTCAACTCCATCTTTCTCTTTTTCTTTATCATGGTCTATTTCTCTTCTAGAATAGCTACATATTTTTTTCTTCCTCCTCTTCATCTTTGTCTATTACCCTAATCTCTTTTTTTATTCTTCTTCTTCACCTATTCCTCTGCCTCTTCTACTTCTTGTTGTATTTACCTTTGTTTATGCCCAACTCCGCCATTGTTATTGCTCCATATCGCATCTATCATCGTCTTTGTATTTTATTGGAAGTTGATTAGGACCATTTGTTAAATATATTAGGTTATTTTATTTGATTAATTTTTTTTATTAGTTCAAGAGTTGTTAATGATAGTAGAAAAGTGGAGGTGGTTATTTAAACAGTGGCAGAGAGAAAATAGCGATAGCAGTGGTGATATTTTGTGGTAAGAGCAATGTTGATATTTTATAAAGAATTAATTTATTGTGTCTTGTGTTTACTTATTAAACAAATTAAAAAAATACGTATATTCAGTAACAGACCCATAAAAATTTAGTAATGAGGGCAAAAATATAATAAAATTTATGCATAGATATTTTTTTGGATAAAGTATATTTTTTGTCCCTAAAATTTGACAAAAATTTTAAAAATATCCTTAAGTTTTATTTTGTTTCAATTTTGTCCCAAAAGTTTTTTATTTATATCAAATATACCCCAACGGCTAATTTTTTAAAAAATTTAAGATCAATTCAACAACAATTTCATAAGCACAACCCTCAACACAAGCAAATCAAGCATAATTTTTTTGCATTATTGTTAAATTGGTCTTAAATTTTTTGAAAATTTAGCTGTCGATGGTATATTTGATGCAAATCAAAAATTTTTAGGACAAAATTGAAACAAAATAAAACTTAGGGGTATTTTTAAAAATTTTGCCAAACTTCAAGGACAAAAAGTATACTTTATCCTTTTTTTTGCTTCCCACGATACTCAATAAGTTAATTACTAATCCATCATGAATTTAAGTTTCATTTAAGAATTTACAATTGGCCGAAATGAGTTGCGATACATATGAGACAAAATTCGAACTCCTCAATACTTACTTAAGTGGATGACTAAGCTGGTCATTTGACCAATTCAAATCGGTTTAGATATATTCAAAATTTTAAATTAGAACTATCTATACATATTGATAAGAACTAGAAATATACACACAATCACTCATTATAATATTTAAAATAATAAAAATATAATTTCATCCACAGTATAATATTTAAAATAAA
>NC_029793.2:142577036-142584245 GCF_000816755.2 Arachis ipaensis | reverse complement strand
TTTATAAAATATGGGTCCATCCCTGTGTATATTACTGTCTATGTCTTTAATGTCTGTATATTTATCAATTTATGTCTATATCTCAAACTACATAGGGTGCACAGATCCGGTCCGGCCCAAAGACTCGATTCGGTCCCGAACACTTTAGGGACTAATTTGGTGTGATTTCATCGGGTTTAGGGCCGGGTAAAGGTCTTAAAAATAGACCCGGTCATTATTTCGGGTCGGGTCCGGGCCATAGCTCGGGTCACCCGAAGTCGGCCCGGTGGCCCGGTCATCATACACAATTAATATTTTGTGTTATTAGTGATGAATCATGACTATTCTTATGTGGAATTTAAGTATTGTAAACCTTAATATTTTGTGTTATTAGTCATTATAAGACTATAAGTTAATGTTTTATGTTTAGAATGCATAAGATTTAGACTAATGCATAATATTGTGTTATTTGTATTGATTTAAATATTTGGTATTATTAGACAATATTAGTATTGATTGTGGTTTTGCTTTAGTATTGATTGTGGTTATGCTTTAATTTTAAAGAAATGTTGGTTCTTGTTATATTTTTCTAAGTGAATTTTACCATGTTAAATAATGGTTGGAGTCTTAGAAATTTGGATATTTTTACATGCTAGCTTACAAGAAGGTATCAATGTAATGTAATGTTAACGGCCCGGTTTTCACCCGGTATAATTGTGGCCCGAAAGTGTATTTGTTTCATCCGGTCTAGGATCGGGTTCGGGTCTAACAAATAGACCCGTTGTATATTTCGGGTCGGATTTGGGTCACATCAAACCCGACTTCACCCGACCCATGTGCACCCCTACTACATATAAACTAAACACAGCTTAACAAAGACTCAACATCCACATTAACAAAACATTAAGTGTCACATACGTGTGTCTTTTTCGTTAAGTGTAGCAATAAAAGATGACAAAAGCACTATCATAACTCACAACAGACCCAAACAAAAATTGGAACGAGTCTATTTTTTTGAGAAGGCCTTATTTTAAATTGGATATGGATTGAGTTGAATATTTACTCAAGATAATAACAAAAATAATTTATGAAAATCTATAAATAGTCTTAAATAATTCTATTAAATTTTTTATGTAATAATCCAAATATTTTCACACCACCAAAATTAAAAGCTACTAACATTAGTAGTTCATTCAAATAAAGCATGTATAGATATAAAATCATTTTGAAAACGTGGCCGACAAATAAATTCTTAATCAATCAAACTAATAGTACTACTATTTAGTATAATATAATATAATATAATTTGTTATCTTTGGGATATCTTCTAAATCTCAAAACGTAACAAGGCTCTAATAATACCTCCATGTAGAAGATTGAGAATTAGTTGGTCTAACTAAATCTGAGTTATGGTGATCTCAAGCTATAACTTGTTACTTTTTCAGCCTAGGGTCCGTCCATAAAATATACAATTAGAAAAAAATAGATTAAATTATCAAGTGAGAATCTGTTACACAATAAAGGATACAACAACATAGTATGCCAATTGATGACCGAGGGAACCAATTATTTGAGAAAAAAAAAATTGGGAGTGGAGGTTGGGATAGAGATCAATTATTTGACTTTAAAATTTGGATTTTGTTAAAAGAATGATTTAAGGTTATTTATTATAAAAAAAATTGGGAGTGAAGGTTGGGATAGAGACCAATTATTTGACCATAAGTATTGAAATGTTACAATTTTTATAAGGAAAAAAAAAAGTTCTCTTTTTATAAACCTCTTTAGAAATGCATGCTTTTAGATAACTTAATTTTAAAAACTAATTTGAAGAATGAGAATCTCCAAATAGTTCCTTATAAAAATTCTCAATGACTAATCAATGGTATTGTTTGAAACTCATTTAGAGCTCGGATAATATTTTTTTGTTTTTTTGTTTTGTTTTTTTTTCTTAATTTATATTGATAGAATAGAGTATTCTTTCTCATTTAATTTTCTTTTTTCTTTTTTTGTGTGTCTTTTACACATTACCGCAACAAACTGTTAGATAAGCGATAATTTTAAGTACTTCATCTCCCAAAACTGTAAATCAATCGTGTTTTTTTTTTAACTGCTTTAATTATTTACCTGATAATTATAGTCTAAACCTTTTGTGATAATTAAAAAAAATGAGTAAATAGCCAAATTGATCTCCGAAAGATAGGCCGATTTTTAAATTGGTCCCCAAAAAAATAAATTAATCAAGAATGTCCTCGAAAAATTTAAAATTGGTAACGTTAGTTCTTCCATCTAGCTTCTGTTAATTCTGTCATTGACGCCGTTAACTGTTGCTTATGTGTCCTTTAGTGTGGCATATCAGCATGCCAGCTTGGTGCAGAGTGGCTAGTGACAAGATATGTTTCACTATTTATGTCAAACTAGTCCTAGGTATGTAAACCCTAATCCCATCTTCGTGTGAAATGCCATTGTTGCTGCAGCTTTAGATTGATTCTGCAGAGGCCGAAATTGTTGAGCAACTGAATGATGGGTAGCGTAGGTGGGGTCGACAACTGTCGCAATCACACGGAAGCCATGCTTCGAGCTCGTCGCTGCGGTGGCGGAGGAAGAACACCGACCAAGTGTACTTTTGTGGGCTAAAGACAGTGATCAAGAAGTTTGGGACAAAAGAAAATCCAGATAGATTGTTCCATGCTTGTCCAAGATACCGAGTGAGTTATGAATATAGTCTTCTTGAAGCTTCTAATTATTTGCGTGGGATTTTGACATTTTGTGTAACCTAATGTTTTGCAGTAGGGCAGCCACTGCAATTACTTTAGGTGCGCTGAGGATGATGAGTATGAAGGATTAGACGGTGCAAAAGAAGATGTTAAAACTGATGCAGAAATGGAGAGTGATGTTGTTGTCTTAAACCATAACCTATCATGGAGAATGATGAGTTTAGAAGCTGATGTTAGAGCAATTAGGATGCAACTGTATTTTTGATTAATAGTTGTGATTGTGGTTTTTATGATTATGTGTATGTTCTTTAGTGGCAAGTGAAGCAGTTATTGTGAAAATGTGGATGTTGTGAACCTTCATAGTTTGCTGTTATTTAATATGAACAAACTTATGAATAATCCTGTTGATATGCCATGTTCATGTTTTTTTACTATTAAAAAGGTTCTCTACATGCACCATATTTTGTTGATCATAACATAATTTAAGCAAATCAGAAGAAACAGAATTAAAATTAAGTGAACTAGGAATAGCATAACATCACCAATGGTGTACCAGTTTCCATTGTCTCAGATTCCAATAACAACATTATTTTATTGGAGAGGCATTTCCCTTTGCCCTGGCCCTAGTGACATGGAGTTTTGGAGGCCTTCCTCTACCTTTAGTCTGCATCAAACAGTTATCATCATTGTCTCAATAAAAAACAGATTGTTAATGAACCACAAAGGGTGATATTCAGTTACTATTGTTCAATTTAAAACTGAATACAAGATAACCTGAGTAACATTAGTTGAGATATGTAATTATTGTGTTAGTGGAAGATGAGCATCCTGACTAATAGGAATTTCAGTCTGTTCATCTGGAGCAGCTGGTGCTACTGCAGGGAGTGTCTGAATGGGCTGAGTATCAGGTATGTTTTCTGCTTCCGGACCAGGTGCAGGTTGTGGTGGTGGCACAACTGCAAGCTGCAATTGCATTAGCCTTGCCTTTCTTGAGTATCGTCTTGCCTTTTCTTGCTGCAAGTTCTCTTGTTGTGGCCCATCTCTCCACAGTACATGCACCGAATTGGAGTATACTTTCTTTTCATCTTTGTCTTCGTGCTAGTAGGTCCTTCAGCCTTGTCCTTCCTTCTCTTTGTTGTTGGTATTCCTGGTTTAGGTTTTATTGGAGGTGGAACAGGTGCAGGAGAACCAGTTTTCTCCCATAGCTCTTGTCCCTTGATGGGATTCACATTGAATTGGTACGTTCTTCTATACGCCTCCATAGTCAACCATTCCTAATAAACCATGCATACACCTTCATGTGCTTCATCTTAGAGTGCTTCCTAAGTTTTGGATATAACTTATTCACAGTCCATTCCATTCCTGGGTTGCAGCTCTATTTTTTCGCTTTCTTGCGCAAGTGTGATTGTCAACTAGTGTTTTTATCTGCCATGAACCATCATTGGGGATGTGTGCATAGTATACTATCCAATGACAGTCTTCACTCTTACAAGCAGCCCTCACTCTAACCTTGTCATTCTTAGAGAACCTTATATTCATACCCCCATTGAATAGTATAATCTCTAGTAGCACCCATAAAACGTTTCTTGGATTTGAAAATCATGCTTACCTCAAATTTCAAATCACCAAATTTGGCCTTGTCATTATACTGTGGATGCACAGCTAGACCTTCATCCTCAGAGTCTAACTCTTGAGCAGAATATTCTGACTTCCATTCATCTCCATCTGATGATTCTTCATACAATAAATCATCATTTGAATCTGAAATTACATCAATTCACCATAAAATTATAATATGAGCAAATAATTCACACAGATCTATAAAACAAGTAACTTCAATAACTCATATACAATTAATTAAACAATACCTCCATCAGAGCATTCATCAGATTTGATATCCTCATAACTGGAGTCATCAATGTCAATAGCTTTGTCCCTTGTTCTGTCAGCAGCAGGCCTATGCTTCTCTCTATGATCTACTTTCTTGGTCCTAGAAGACTGTCCTCCATCAACTCTACTATCACTGTCACTACTGTATACATAATCTCCTACAACTTTTGGAGGCTTGTACAAACTGTCTTTCAGCACTCTCATATGAATAATGAGAGTCAATATCATTATCAACTGGAATTGCCTTAACTTGCCTTCCAGATCTTGTTTTGGTTGTAGCTTTCACCTTCTTATTGATCTTATCGGCTGTTGTAGGCTTGGCAGAAACTTTAGCAGCATGAGGTTTAGTCCAGGGTTTGGGCTGCTGGATGGGCTTTTTCATGGGTTTAGATGTGGGTTGATGAGTGTGCTGAGGTCTGGGTTGAGGTGTGGGCTGATGTGTGGGCTTAGGTGTGGGCTGAGGAGTTGAATCAAGTGTGGGCTTAGATGTGGGCTGAGGTATGGGCTTAGGTGTGGGCTCAGTTATGGGCTTAGGTGTTGCTTCAGGAGTGGACTTAGGTTTGGGTTGACGTGTGGGCTGAGGAGAGGGTAACTTGGAAAGCTGAGGTTTGTTTCTTTTTGGCTAAGGTAATTTTTTGGTAGTCTTACAATAAGGTTGAGACATTGCTTCATTGTGGTCCTTGTTCAGTTTCTCTGTGAGTTCAGGGATGCTTGGCAACTGTAGTACATCATCACCATCCTCGCTCATGCAGTCAACCACGTGTGGCTTAGACACTACATGTTCAAAATAGATGTTTATGAGGTGATGATTCCTCCTGCAATCCTTAACCAATACCAACAGATCAACATCATTTTCTAGCCTCCTCAAGCCATTATCCAGAAGTGTTCCAGGAACTTTCCACAAGCAATTGTTCATCTCAGCATATCCTAGCTCCTTATAGTATCCCTTCACAAAAAACACGTCTAGAGTGTCTGCTTCTACACCCATTAATACTTTAGTATTATTTGGTTCATAACACAGATATCCTGATTCATCTGTTTTGAACTTCCCACCATGGTGAAATACAAAGGTCATAGGGGGACCTTTGATGCGTGAGCATCTTTCCTATTTTTTCCTAGTGAATTTGCATGTAAATTGTTGAGTTTAATTAAGAATTAATTATATTTTAGCCACTATGGATGCTATTTTGAGTTTTTGTGCAATTTTATTTAATTTAGGTAGCATTCGGATGGATTTGATGAAGTTTCTGCAGAAAAAGAGAAGAAGCCAAGGAGATGACCAGCGAATACCGACGCGGACGCATGGCTCACGCGACCGCGCGGAATGGAGGAAATCGCAATGACGCGATCGCGTGCCTGATGCGAACGCGTGGAGTGGAATCTGCACAAATGACGCGAACGCGTGGACGACGCGGACGCGTCACATGAGCGATCTGCAGAATTGACAGAAAATGATGAGGACAATTTCTGGGCTGTTTTAACTCAATTTTCAGTCCAGAAAACACAGATTAGAAGCTGCAGAATAGACAAATCAAGTGGTCCCCACCCATCAGTTAAAGACTTGTTAATTAATTCGAATTTAAATTCAAATCTTAAATTAGGAAAAGATATTATTTTAATTTTTAGTTTTAGATATTAGATTTTAAATTATTAGGATTAGTTATAAAATGGATCCCAATAGGGTGATTCAGAGGATTCCCAGTTACAATTTACAATCCTTATTTTTCTACTCTGAACCATGAGCAACTAATCCTCCATTGTTAAGGTTAGGAGCTCTATCTATTGTATGGATTGATACTATTATTTTTCTATTTTAATTTATGTTTTGATTTATTTTTCAATAATTGTTTTTGTTCTTTATTTTATGAATTTGGGTGGAACGGAAGTATGACCCATGTTCTAATTGAGTTCTTATATAACTTGGAAAAGCTCTTTACTTGAACAATAGCTTGAAAACATATTATCCTGAATTTCTAATTATCTGAATTTAACGGGATACGTGACATATAATCCCCTTATTTTTGGATAATTAGGATTCTTGTGGCATATAAACTGGAATTTGATCATCACCCTTTAATTGGAATTAATTGACCAAGAAATTGGCAGTTGATGAATTTTAGAGGAGACTAGGAAGGTCTAAGGAATTAGGGTCTAGTCACAAATAGTTTGCCATGAATTAAATCTTGCATGATTAAAATAGTTAATAAGAAAAGTCAATCCAGAAAATAGATAACTCTGAAGCCTTAACTGTCTTCTCAACATTTTATTCTCAACTTATTTATTTGTCTATCTTTTTGATATTCTGAGTTCGAACTTAAACCTTTTGAACATCTCAAAACTATTTTATGCTTGTCTAACTAAGTAAATCATTTAACCATTGTTACTTAGTCCATCAATCCTCGTGGGATCGACCCTTACTCACGTAAGGTATTACTTGGTACGACCCGGTGCACTTGCCGGTAAGTTAGTGGGTTACAGCAACAACCACCAAGTTTTTGACGCTGTTACCGGGGATTGACTGTGATTAACAACTACTCACTGTTTAATTGCTTAGATTAGATAATTTTCTTTTAATTAATTTTATTTTATTATTATTAATTTTTATTTTTTTCATTATTATTTATTT
>NC_029793.2:142559790-142576954 GCF_000816755.2 Arachis ipaensis | reverse complement strand
TTTCTGAAATTAAGTTTGGTGTCCTCTATTTATTTTTATTGTTATTTTAATTTTTCTGTTTAATTTTATTTTTAAAATTTTCGAATTTTAATTTAATTATTTAGTATTTTTATTTTATTATTTCACACAGGTTACCTCACAGGGACTTCTCTACACTCTGACGTAGAGAGTCCCATCTTTTCTTGTCTTCTGGTTGTTTATGTGCAGGAACAGAGACAAAGAACATCTCTTAGACTTTGATCATGAACCTGAAAGAACTTTCAGGCGACGTTTACAACAAACAAGACTTTGCAAGGCTGCAGAATCCACTATGGCAAATAATAATGCTAATGTCAATGTGGTAAATCCGAATGGGGATGATCAACAGAGGAGAGTGTTTGGCTCTTATTTTGCCCCTACTGCGGATCTTTATGGAAAAAGTATTGTGGTGCCTCCTATAACTGCAAACAACTTTGAGTTGAAGCCACAACTGGTCACCCTGGTGCAGCAAAACTGCCAGTATCATGGACTTCCGCATGAAGATCCAAATCAGTTCATATCTGATTTTCTGCAGATATGTGATACTGTGAAGATAAATGGAGTGAACCTAGAGGTGTACAAGCTCATGCTTTTCCCATTTGCTCTGAGGGATAAAGCAAAGCTATGGCTAGATTCCCAACCAAAGGAGAGTCTAAATACGTGGGAAAAGGTAGTTACGGAGTTTCTCACTAAATTCTTTCCACCAAAGAAGCTGACTAAGCTTAGGTTGGAGGTTCAGACTTTCAAGCAAAAGGAGGGTGAAACTCTTTATGAAGCTTGGGAGAGATACAAGCTACTGACTAGGCAATGCCCTCCGGACATGTTCTCTAAATGGACCCGACTAGATATCTTTTATGAAGGTTTGGGTGAGATGTCCAAGATGAGCCTAGACACTTCTGCAGGCGGTTCACTGCACAAGAAGAAGACACCAGAGGAGACTATTGAGCTGATTGAATTGGTTGTAAGTAACCAATATTTATATTCATCTAACAGAAATCCTGTGAACTCTGAGACCTCTCAGAAGAGAGGCGTGTTGGAAGTAGAAGCTGTTAATGCTCTTCTTACTCAGAACAAGCTTATGTCCCAGCAGATAAATCTACTTACTCAACAGATGGGTGGCATGCAAGTCTCAGCTATCAACACTCAAAATCCACCCCAAGAGACCTCCTATGACATGGCAGGTAACTTTGTGCAAAATGATAATTATGATTATGCTCAACCCTCTTCTGAACAGGTGAATTACATGGGGAGTGGTCCTAGAAATCCCAACAATGATCCATATTCTAAGACATACAATCAGGGATGGAGGAATCACCCAAATTTTGGGTGGAGAGATCAACCTCAGAGACCTCAGAACTTCAACAATAGTTTTCAGGGCGGTTTTCAACAGAACAACTATAATAACCGCCAATTTTAGTCTCAGCAACAACAACCACCTCAGCAGGCAAATTCTAAATCCCAAGAAGATTCTAAGTGGGAGATGATGATGAGTTTCGTACAAGAAACCAGAGCATCCATTAGAAACTTGGAGGTGCAAATGGGTCAAATGAGCAAGCAATTACCTGAAAGGTCTTCAAATACATTCCCTGGTGATACAGTAGTGAACCCAAGAGAAGATTGCAAGGCATATCCTCAGAGGCTTCAGAAGGTTTCCAAGGAAAAGCAATTCTCTAAATTTTTAGATGTCTTCAAGAAGCTGCAGATCAACATCCCTTTTGTAGAGGCTCTGGAGCAAATGCCTCTCTATGCTAAATTTATGAAAGAGTTGTTGACACACAAGAGGAATTGGAAGGAGCAAGAAACCGTGGTGTTAACCAAGAAATGTAGTGCTATTATTCAACACACCCTTCCTGAGAAGATGCCAGACCCAGGGAGCTTTGTCATTCCTTGCACCATTGGAGAAGTCGGCATTCAGAGAGCTTTATGTGATCTTGGAGCTAGCATCAACCTCATGCCACTTTCAATGATGAAAAAAGCTTCAAATTGAGGAGGTAAAACCCACTCGTATTTCTCTTCAACTTGCTGATCTTTCTATTAAATTACCTGTGGGTGTAGTTGAAGATTTACTTGTTAAAGTAGGACCATTTATTTTTCCTGTTGATTTTGTTATATTAGACATGGAAGAGGAGGTATAACCCTATATTATACTTGGTAGACCCTTTTTAGCTACAGGTAGAGCTCTGATTGATGTGCAAAAGGGTGAATTAACCCTGAGGGTCAATGAAGAACAGGTGGTCCTAAATGTTTTTGAAGCCCTCAAGCACCCCAATGATTCTTGGGGGTGTATGAAAATAGATGTTATTAAACCACTTGTTCAAGAAGTACTGGAAACTGAGGTACTTAATGATGTTCTGGATCCTATTTCTGAGTGTGAATTAGTTGAAGTTGACGATTCACCACCCCAAAAGAAGCTGATGAACATGCCAATCAAGGAGGAGGAAGCCCCCAAGCTTGAGCTCAAACCCTTACCCCCTTCTCTGAAATATGTATTCTTGGGTGGAAATGATTCATATCCAGTGATTATTAGCTCTTCTCTGAAGTCTGAAGAAGAGGAGGCGCTTATTTCAGTGCTCAGGAGCCATAAAACAGCTCTTGGGTGGACCATTAGTGACTTGAAGGGGATTAGTCCAACCAAGTGTATGCACAAGATCCTTCTTGAAGATGATGCTAAACCAGTTGTGCAACCACAAAGGAGACTGAATCTAACTATGAAAGAGGTGGTCCAAAAAGAGGTAATGAAATTATGGGAAGCATGTATTATTTACCCTATTTCTGACAGTCTTTGGGTAAGTCCTGTGCAGGTAGTTCCCAAGAAAGGAGGGATGACAGTGATCAAGAATGAAAAGAATGAGCTTATTCCTACAAGAACAGTCACAGGATGGAGAATGTGCATAGATTACAGGAGGCTCAACACTGCTACAAGGAAGGATCATTTTCCCTCCCTTTCATTGATCAGATGCTTGAGAGGTTAGCTGGTCATGCTTTTTATTGTTTTCTAGATGGATATTCTGGATATAATCAAATTGCAGTGGACTCTCAAGATCAAGAGAAGACAGCATTCACATGCCCCTTTGGAGTATTTGCCTACAGGAGAATGCCATTTGGAATTTGCAATGCTCCAACAACTTTTCAGAGGTGTATGCTTTCAATTTTTTCTGATATGGTTGAAAAGTTTATTGAGATATTTATGGATGACTTTTCTATTTTTGGTAATTCTTTTGAATCCTGCCTTAAACATTTATCTCTTGTCTTGAAATGGTGTCAAGAATCAAACCTTGTTTTAAATTGGAAAAAATGCCATTTTATGGTTTCAGAAGGCATTGTTCTTAGACACCGGATTTCAAGTAAGGGAATTGAGGTTGACAGAGCAAAGGTGGAGGTAATTGAAAAATTATCACCACCAACTAATGTTAAGGCAATTAGGAGTTTCTTGGGTCATGCAGGATTTTATAGAAGATTTATAAAGGATTTTTCTAAAATTGCTAAACCATTGAGCAACCTTTTGGTTCTTGATGTTCCTTTCGTCTTTGATTCTGATTGTCTGTATGCTTTTGAAACTCTGAAGGCAAACCTTACCTCTGCTCCCATTATAGCTCCCCTGACTGGGATTTACCATTTGAATTAATGTGTGATGCTAGTGATTTTGCTATAGGAGCTGTTTTAGGACAGAGGCATGGTAAGCTTGTTCATGTCATTTACTATGCCAGTCGTGTGTTAAATGATGCTCAAAAGAATTACACAACTACAGAAAAGGAATTATTAGCTGTTGTGTATGCTGTTGATAAGTTTAGGTCCTATTTACTTGGTTCTAAGGTTATTGTTTATACTGACCATGCTGCTTTGAAGTACCTTCTAACCAAATAGGATGCTAAACCAAGATTAATCAGATGGGTGTTGCTCCTTCAAGAGTTTGATATTGAGATAAAAGACAGGAAAGGGTCAAAAAATCAAGTAGCTGACCATCTCTCCAGAAATGAGCCTGAAGCAGGAGTGCAACCACCCACAGCTGTGACTGAGACATTTCCGGATGAGCAATTGTTTCTCATTCAGCAGGCTCCATGGTTTGCAGACATTGCAAATTATAAGGCTATGAATTTTATCCCAAGGGAGTACAGCAGACAACAAATAAAGAAGCTATTAACAGATGCCAAGTACTACATTTGGGAGGAACCATACCTTTTTAAAAGGTGTTCAGATGGTATAATCAGGAGATGTGTCCCAGATGAAGAAACACAGCAGATTCTTTGGCACTGTCATGGTTCTAAATATGGAGGCCACTTTGGTGGTGAAAGGACAGCTACAAAGGTCCTTTAGAGCGGGTTCTACTGGCCTACTCTCTTCAGAGATTCAAGAGAATTTGTGAAGTACTGTGACAGATGTGCAAAAGCCACAAATCTCCCTGCCAATCACGAAATGCCACAGCAGGGTATTCTTGAGGTTGAGTTGTTTGATGTGTGGGGTATTGATTTCATGGGACCTTTTCCACCCTCACATTCGAACAACTATATTCTAGTGGCAGTTGACTATGTGTCCAAATGGGTGGAGGTTGTGGCTTTGCCCACCAATGATGCCAAGGTGGTAATGAGCTTTCTTCAGAGGTATATCGTTAGCCGGTTTGGCGTCCCAAGGACACTCATTAGTGATGGAGGAAGTCACTTCTGTAACAGACTGCTGGACTCTCTTCTGCATAGATATGGAGTCCGTCATAAAGTGGCAACCCCCTATCACCCTCAGACAAGTGGACATGTTGAAGTTTCCAACAGGGAACTTAAGAGAATTTTAGAGAAGACCGTCAGTATTTCAAGAAAGGACTAGTCTAGGAAGCTTGATGATGCTCTCTGGGCATACCGGACAGCTTACAAGACTCCTATTGGCATGTCCCCTTATCAGTTGGTCTATGGCAAAGCCTGTCACTTACCAGTCGAACTGGAGCATAAAGCTTACTGGGCAATCAGGTACCTGAACCTTAATTCAGAAGCTGCAGGAATTAAGCAAATGCTTCAGTTGAATGAGCTTGATGAATTCAGATACTCAGCCTATGAGAATGCCAAGCTCTATAAGGAGAGAACTAAGCTATTGCATGACAAGAAGATAGCCATCAGAGTCTTTGAGCCAGGACAGAGAGTGCTTCTATACAATTCAAGGCTAAAATTCTTTCCTGAAAAGCTGAAATCCCGATGGTCAGGACCATTTGTGGTTACCAGAGCTTCACCGTACGGTCATGTGGAATACAGGAAGCAAATTCTGACAGAAAATTTACAGTGAATGGCCAGAGGTTGAAGCACTATCTTGGAGGCGAGATTGATCGCCAGAGGTCCACTCATCTGCTGAACTAGCAGAGCTGATTGTCAAGCTAGTGACGTTAAAGAAGCGCTTGTCGGGAGGCAACCCGATAATTTCATATCCTTAGCTATTTTTCGTAGTAGTAGTTTTCTTAGTTATTTTATTTTTATTGAGTTCTTACTAATTTTCTGATCATGCAGTTATGTTCTTCCAGGAACCGAACACCTCAAGCTATTTTTCAAAAAAAAAAGGGGGGGAGGCACACGACGCGGAAGCGTCATTGACGCGAACGCGTCAATCATGTGTGCGTAAAAAATAAAAAATTTGACAGAGAGTTGCGCGGGAGTGGTGCTGGACTCATGCCTTTCGCACAAATGATCCCACGCGAACGCGTACCCCACGCGAACGCGTCGTTTGTGATTTTCGCCATTCACGCGGGCGCGTCACCGACGCGAATGCGTGACCTGCAAATTCGACGTAAAAGGTGTCTGGACAGAGAGTTATGCTGGCTTGGGGCTGGAAGTATGCTAAAAGCACAAAATTGCCCACGTGAACGCGTGACCGATGCGTCCGCGTCATTTACATAAATAGGCCATACACGCGTGCGCGTGCATGACGCGAACGCGTCGTATGAAAAGTTGGCTCCCAAGCCATTCGAACAGAAAGTCACGCGGCGCGCGGCTGTCTTCGCGCGAATCGCACAAAATCCAGGGCACGCAGACGCGTGCCTGACGCTAACGCGTCATTATGAAGAGTGCGCGACGTGCGCGATCGCGTGGGGTACGCGAACGCGTCGCTTGCGCCGCCCAGTTTTCTTTCTCTCTCTCTCTCCCAATCCTAATTCTCTCTGATTCTCTTATCCTTTTATTTTTCTTTCATCTTAATATTTGTCTCTTCTATTTTCAGTTCTTATTTGCTTGAGGACAAGCAAACCTTTAAGTTTGGTGTTGACGCTTCGCTTAAGGGTTTTCTGTTTATTCCTATAGCACCAAAAGGGCGGGGAATCATCTTCACTGAGGAGCACAACCTGAAGAATAAAACGACCGCTAAGATAACCCAGGTGGTTGAGTTCCTTTCATTTTTCATTCCCTCCCGCTTTTATTATGTATATTCCGATTTCCTGCTACTTTGTTTTGTTTATTGCATGATCCCTTATTAGTAGATTCATAGGTTCTAGCTTAATTTTTTCAGTTAAATGCTTTAATTCTGAAAGATGTCTCATGTACTGCCCACTAAACTTGAAATCAAAAAGAAAGAAGAACAGATGTAATGCATGAGAATTTGAGTTTATTTTTTTAGAGTAGTCTTATTTACTTAAATGTGGTGGTATTTTCTGTGATTTTGAATGCATGACATAAATAGTGCATATTTTTTATAGTGAAATTTATGAATGTTGGAATTGTTGGCTCTTGAAAGAATGATGAAAAAGAGAAATGTTATTGATAATCTAAAAAATCATAAAATTGATTCTTGAAGCAAGAAAAAGCAGTGAAAAACACAAAGCTTGCAGAAAAAAATTTATTTTTTTAAAGAAAAAGAAAAAAAGAAAAAGAAAAAGCAAGCAGAAAAAAAAAGGGATCCAAGGCTTTGAGCATTAATGGATAAGAGGGCCCAAAGGAATAAAATCCTGGCCTAAGCGGCTAAATCAAGCTGTCCCTAACCATGTGCTTGTGGTGTGAAGGTGTCAAGTGAAAAGTTTGAAACTGAGCGGTTAAAGTCGTGATCCAAAGCAAAAAGAGTGTGCTTAAGAACTCTGGGCACCTCTAACTGGGACTCTAGCAAAGTTGAGTCACAATCTGAGAAGGTTCACCCAGTTATGTGTCTGTATCATTTATGTATCCGGTGGTAATACTGGAAAACAAAATGTTTAGGGTCACAGCCAAGACTTATAAAGTAGCTGTGTTCAAGAATCAACATACTGAAATAGGAAAATCAATAACACTATATGAATTCTGAGTTCCTATGGATGCCAATCATTCTGAACTACAAAGGATAAAGTGAGATGCCAAAACTGGTCAGGATTGCAGTTGTAAACCCCACTATAAGAGAAGACATGGGCTTAATCGAACTCTCATTCTCATGCAAATTCACATCCTAAGCTTATATTGGTTTTGGTTGCTTGAGGACAAGCAATAGTTTAAGTTTGGTGTTGTGATGCGTGAGCATCTTTCCTATTTTTTTCTAGTGAATTTGCATGTAAATTGTTGAGTTTAATTAAAAATTAATTATATTTTAGCCACTATGGATGCTATTTTGAGTTTTTGTGCAATTTTATTTAATTTAGGTAGCATTCGGATGGATTTGATGAAGTTTCTGCAGAGAAAGAGAAGAAGCCAAGGAGATGATCAGCGAATACCGACACGGACGCATGGCTCACGTGACCGCGCGGAATGGAGGAAATCGCAATGACGCGAACGCGTGGACGACGTGGACGCGTCACATGAGCGATCTGCAGAATTGACAGAAAATACTAGGGACAATTTCTGGGCTGTTTTAACTCAGTTTTCAGCCCAGAAAACACAAATTAGAAGCTGCAAAATAGACAAATTAAGTGGTCCCCACCCATCAGTTAAAGACTTGTTAATTAATTCGAATTTAAATTCAAATCTTAAATTAAGAAAAGATATTATTTTAATTTTTAGTTTTAGATATTAGATTTTAAATTATTAGGATTAGTTATAAAATGGATCCCAATAGGGTGATTCAGAGGATTCCCAGTTACAATTTACAATCCTTATTTTTCTACTCTGAACCATGAGCAACTAATCCTCCATTGTTAAGGTTAGGAGCTCTATCTATTGTATGGATTGATACTATTATTTTTCTATTTTAATTTATGTTTTGATTTATTTTTCAATAATTGTTTTCATTCTTTATTTTATAAATTTGGGTGGAACGGAAGTATGACCCATGTTCTAATTGAGTTCTTGTATAACTTGGAAAAGCTCTTTACTTGAACAATAGCTTGAAAACATATTATCCTGAATTTCTAATTATCTGAATTTAACGGGATACGTGACATATAATCCCCTTATTTTTGGATAATTAGGATTCTTGTGGCATATAAACTGGAATTTGATCGTCACCCTTTAATTGGAATTAATTGACCAATGAATTGGCAGTTGATGAATTTTAGAGGAGACTAGGAAGGTCTAAGGAATTAGGGTCTAGTCACAAATAGTTTGCCATGAATTAAATCTTGCATGATTAAATAGTTAATAAGAAAAGTCAATCCAGAAAATAGATAACTCTGAAGCCTTAACTGTCTTCTCAACATTTTATTCTCAACTTATTTATTTGTCTATCTTTTTGATATTCTGAGTTCGAACTTAAACCTTTTGAACATCTCAAAACCATTTTATGCTTGTCTAACTAAGTAAATCATTTAACCATTGTTGCTTAGTCCATCAATTCTCGTGGGATCGACCCTTACTCACGTAAGGTATTACTTGGTACTACCCGGTGCACTTGCCGGTAAGTTAGTGGGTTACAGCAACAACCACCAACCTTCCATCTGCAATCAAAATAGCAACACACACAACTATTGGAAATTTTTTTCATAGACAAACAAAGCAGATTCAACATCACCTACCAAAATGAAAATAAAACCCACACATGCAGCTATACAGAGCACAAACATTGTTCTCAAAACTCGAAAAACATAGTCATTCATGGATCACCACCAACCCTAAGCCTAAACATAGTCTCCTAAACCCTAACATTGCAAATAGTAACAATGGATTTCCAACGATCATACAAGCACATTCATCAGCAGATAAAACCACAATCAATCTCAGAAAGTAACAAAAGAAAGGTAACATACCTCTCACGCAAGGGGATGGAGTGCCCTTTTCGGTTGACCAACGTTGTCACAAACCGGTCACCTGCAACTCCAACACAATGTCATCGTCGGTCTAGCCTGATAGTCGCCGTTCAATGCTTCGTCTTCGTGGAGGTGACAACCGAAGACCAAGGGATTATAGAAGTTTTTTGTTTTCAGAAGAAGGATGTAACTAGAGAGATGTAACGAAAGAGGGATGAAAACTGAAGCGTTGTAAGGGCGAGCAACGAAAACGACGCCGTTTAAAGTTTGGCTGAGGTGTCACACTAACGGCCACGTAAGTAGACGTTCACGCCGTTACTTAAATAATTGACGGAATGACTAACGTTACCAATTTTAAATTTTTCGAGTACATTTTTGATTAATTTATTTTTTCGGGGACTAATTTAGAGATCGTGCTATCTTTCGGGGACCAATTTAGCTATTTACTCTTAAAAAAATACTACCGTGACTATATTCTTAAGTACTGTGGATATTACTGTTCTTCGTAAACAATACTGTATATTTAGATATTTTAATAATATTAGATAATAATGTTGTCACTCTTATTTCTAATAATGTTATTTTCCAATTGGTGTAAGACTAGTAATACACCTTTACAAAGAAGTGCTTAACACAACACACGCATCCTACACACATTAGCTGCTCTCTTTTTCACTAGAGAGATTCGAATTCATGTGTCATTTTTAGAAAATAAATGTATTTGCCATTAGGAGAAGCCTCACGTCCTCACCCCCTTTTAAAAAGAAGTGAAAACTTGCATTGAGCCACTTGTCTTCCAAGGCACTACACTAGAGTGATCTCATTTTAATTTGTTAACCCAACTTTGATGCCATCTCAATTTTTCATTCATGATGAGGAATAATACAATGGTGAAAGTGCACATGAGGAGTTGATTGCCGAGTTTGTTAGGATTTAGATTGCAAGAAGTGGGCTTAAGACAAGATATTGATCGGTTGGATTTTGTCCCAACTGTAAGTGCATTCCTTTGGTTTGAATTTAGATTGTCTATTCGACCCAGAAAAACAGAAATTTGGATTGTTTACTTACAAGAATGACGAGGATGGTATTGATGTGTCGACCAAACTTATAAGCACTTAGACCAAAGAAAAACGCATGGATTGTTTACTTACATGAATGACGAGGATGGACATTACTGCTATCTCAGTATCGTCATTGTCTTTCACTACTACCAATATTCTTCTTGAACTCTTCTTTAGAGTTTGTACCCTTTTAGTACAGCTCTTTTTTCTCATCTTTGATGGAGTCATTTCCTTCTCCTCAACTAGTACAGGATGATCCATCGGATGTTCTGTATAGACATTAATTTTGTTATCGTTCTTCATGTCTGCCTCATACATTTTAACTACGTCCATATCAACCCTTAGCAACCTCAACCCATTATCAAGCTCCTTCGCATTCCCAAGTTCTAGCCAGTAAAACTCAGCAATAGACGTATATCCAATATCCTTCAACAAATTAGATTTGAAAAAACCATTAAGGGTATCAACCTTAACCCTCTCTATCTCTGTTACTTCTCCACTAATATAAGTAACCTTTCCACATAACCCTCTCTCAAACCGTCTTCTATGATGAATGGACAGAATTATGTGGATGGTGGCCATCCCTGGAAGTAAAATTAAACAAAACAATAAAAAAACATTGTATGTAACTGCCTGCAGCCAACACAAACCCGCAACTAATTATTCTATCAATTCTCAAAGAAGTAAAATTAATCATAGGGTTTGATTAGGTAACAAGCTCTGTCTAACTAGTGACAACGACATATGAAATTAATCATTAGTGGCAACGACATACCTCTGTTCTTTGCTGTCGAAGAGGAAAGTCCTGGTATAAGGCTCTGCTCGCTAATCTATGGATGATTCCGTCTTTCTGGTGATCAATTGGGAGTGCTCCGATCGTCTTCTCCGACTTGGGAATAGAGCAACGGCGACGATGAACCTCTGCTAGGGCACGGTAAATTCTCCCGCGAAGTGTCGTTCTTTTTTCCAAACCCTTAGTGATAGACAACGTTCAAATCTACGTAAGATAAGGCTTTGGGGGGTTGGAGTGCCACGTAGGATCAGATTACTACAAACCAAGTACAGATTCAATGTAGAGCACTTTTGTCACACAGAGGACATCTATCACGAATACAAGTTTAGTTTCAAACTACTATAAATACAAATATCAGCGTTTTAATCTTTCATGAGTATAAATAGTCATTTATTCATTTCTCACATTTTTCCATTTTGATCTTTCTTGATGTAATGTCATTCGATATGCAAAAAATCGTCCTCACCACCTTTAATAGAATTACGAGCACAAGCACTATAAATGCTCGTAAATGATTAGAGCTAACGATTTTTTAATAGCCATTTAATTTTCTCGAATAATAACTATAATTTCCAGTAATATAACTCCTTAGTTTGGTTTTTCTCTTTTTCTTTTTTTCGGTGGAAATAGGTTGCAACATCTTAGAGCACCTACAATGCTTAATTTAAGTTTAGTTTAATTTAATTTTGAGTCTCAAAAAATAACGCATTAAAACCATATATCATAAAAATTAACTTAAAACTCAATGTGAAATTTGTCACTCTAATATTTAGTCTCATTTCAATTTAATGATACAATAATATTATAATGTTCATTTAATGGATTTAATGAATATATAAGTGATGACCTTTCTTTAAAATGACACATTCTCTCATATCTAATACAAATTTTAATTTTAAATTAGTTCAAGTACTATAAAAAGTAAAAAATATACCCGCATTGGAATTGCTCAGTTTTAATATTTTTAAGAACTTTATTGCAGCCGTTTGAGTTGTCCCTGGCTGAAATTATAATTAATAATACTCCTAAGAGATTCAAGAGTGAGGAAAAACATTTTTCACGCCCATTTATAAAATCCAAAAAATCAAAACAACGAAAATCTTTTATTCCTAAAACTAAGACAAGACAAATTTTTATATCAATAAAATTTTAAGTCTGATTTTAAACGAAATTGAAATTTCCCTTTATCAGTTTATCCTCCAAGTGTTTCTAACTAAAGCTTTGGTTGCATTTTCTAGCAAAGATAGCTGGACTGTTTCTCCAAGCACGAAGAATATTAAAATAATAACCATAGATGCCTTGAGGGAATGTATGATTTATATGGTACTACTTTTCACTCTGACATTTGGCTTTGAGGACGATCATACAGTTAGAGCCTTACAGTCATACATTCCACAAGCAACCAGGTGAGAATCGCCAGAAATGATATCAGGCTCACTGGCAATTGTTACAAGAACCATTACACTGGCTTATTTTACATGTAACGGTGAGTGATACCTCAGAGGAAAGCTTCCTCAGTAACTATCAATATCTGTCTCTGGCGTCCGGAGATAGTAACGGAGACAGTTCACCAGAACCTGCTCAAAATTAGAAAGAGATTGTTGGGTAATTGAGTTGGGCAAAATAACTAGGTATTATTAGTTCCTCTGCTTCCTTATATGTCACGGTCAATCTTTGATACATCTTTGGATTCATGTATCTGAATAAATATGTTACCTGATACATTGATCTAAAGATGCACAAGAAAGTGACAATAACAGATGAAAGAAAATGGAGAGAGTAAATAGCAAGCCAACTTATGTATAATCAATGCAATACTTAGGTGGACAAAGTAATGCCTAAGTTATGTTTGGGCTTTTATCAAGTCTCTCTAGTTCTTATGAACACGGAAGTTACCTGAGACATTGAACTGTTTAATGCAGCGCCACCATAACTGACATGAAATTTATCTTTAGCAATCAAGCCCTAAGACAAAAAGTAAGTCAGGTTAGGTCAGAGTAAATGAGATAGCAGAGAGATTCGGACAGACAGAAAGAGGAAGATACTTCTGTATCAATCTCAGCCGATTCAACATTGATGTTCACATCTGCGATGACTTTAATGATTTCAACGAGCAAGCCTGGCCTGTCTGCTGTCTCTATATACAGCAAGCTGATAAAATTTGAATTAAAAATGGATTAGATTTCAAGCACCTATTGCACTTTGGCTTACTAATTATGCATATTGTTTTGTGTCCAAACAATGAACATATCAAACAACTAGATCCACATATTTTAAAGTGCAAACCTCCTCTTGGGCCCATCTTGCTTAACATGTATATGAGTTGCAATATCAGCATTAAGCTGTGAAAAACAACAATAAATAAGTATATTTACAGGGCTAAGTATTACCATTGGAACCATAAAGGCATTGTAATGAACCAAGAATCTTTTGGTATAGAAGTCCAATATGTACCCAGCATAACAAAATTGAAGGATTAAAACTGAAGACAGAAAAACTCTACAAGTACTGTTGTCATGCAGGCAAAACCACTACATACCAGTATACCACCATATCCATTAAGCAGTTCAAATTTCTTTCAGTAATATTCTCCAACAATTAAAAACATGCCATAGTGGCCGTACCATCTTAAATGAGAGAAAGTGCAACATAGTTTATATTAGGTAAAAATAAATAGAGAACAGCATTCTAACTAAAAGGCTAACAAGGTGTGAATGATTAAATATAATGTCATGGAGTAGGGCACAAAAAATTCACTACAGCAGACACAAGTCTGAGCTACAAGAAATTAGGGAGCCCTTTCTTATATAGTTGCCACCTTGATGGTTTACGAAAAAAGGACAAGAGTACTATTCACCTTCTTCTCTGGAGCCTTTATGCCAAACACCTCACCCATGGCTAGTAATTGGCTCGACTCCTACACGAATTATATAGAGAAACTGAAATTGATAAAAACTAGAGGACAATGTCAAATAGAAACAAGAAATGCGTCTATAAATGCACAAAAGCTTCTCATATGTAAATACACCGTATAAAAACTTTCCAGGACGGTGACTATGAAGCATACTTACAGGATGATATTTCAACAAGTTGTTAATAATGGTCAGTCGAATTCTCTCTAACATATCAGGATCTTCAACTTTGCGGCCAGTGTCTCTGTGAGAATAGATGAACTAAACATGCTAAGACTAGAACGAGGCATTGAGAATACAAGTGTTATTTTTCAGGTATAAAGCATTACCAAAGAGAAAACCTACTAACTATTGCACCACAAAAAATATGTAATAAAGAAAAAACTTATGTTTGAGGTTCAAAATCAACTTACTCTAAATAAAATGCAACAGTTACTATAATTGTCTAATGGGGATAACTTCCAAAATTTGGCACACTAGCAGTGATGATAATGACTGAAATAACCCTACCAAGAAAACTATTAAGCAAAGATTCTTTTCTCGGTTTAATGTTTCCATTTTGCCACCAAAAATCATTTTAGAGAAAGAAAAAAAAAAAGCTATAAGTGCCAGATGAAAGAGACAAAAAGACTTACGCCTGAGTAATAAAAAACTTTGTTTGCTTCACTGGTCCCTCTGTGGAGACAGTTCCCTTTGAAACATCCAACCCCAAGTTTTTTAATGCTCTCATCTGCCTTGGTATAAGCAGAAATAAGTCAATTATTAGCAATACTTATATACTTATTAAATGATGCAGACACAGAAAATGAACTCAAAACTATAACAAAATCTGAAAGAATTGATGCCCTTTGATAACATGGCATAGAAAATCTGGTAGCTGAGCATCTCTTTTCAAACACTTCTCAGACAAGTTGTTCATTTCAACCATCAAACATTCTTGATAATTCGTTTTTTTTTTCCCTCTCTCTAAAAGTAAAATTTTACGTTGTAAGCCCCACAGTGACAGCAACATCACTGACTTATAAAGATTTGGAGGAGAAAAAATTACGTTGAACACAACCTTCCTCACTTACACTGACATGGCATGAGGGATATGTAAAGACTGACAACAGAGCGAAAGTAAGAGGAGTAATAAATCTTCTCTAACTCTAAAAAGCAACGCTCTCATACTTCAACAATATCTAACTAAGAATACACTAATACATTCAAATGGATTGCAAAGTTTTAGAGTTTGAGCACAAATAAATTTCAAAGAGCCATGTCACCGTGTCAATAAGGGCTCCAAGGCGATCACCAAAGCTAAGTTGCACTATTGTTGCTTCAGTATCCGAGTCTTGATCTATCATTACTATTGGCATAGGAACACTATCAAGATTGTCAGTGGATTTCTGCAGTAAGAATTAACCAATCAAATGTCAAAAGAATTACCTATATAAAAGCATGACAAAACTCAGAGGACTTGAGAAAAGAAAAAGTTTAAAAGTTAACAAAAGTCCAAATGCTTGACAAAAGCAATATTCAGTTGGGGCAGCCACTATATTTGACTGGCACAAACTCAATTGCATGGATAATTGGAAACATCATGTGCATAGAATACATAGTGGACATGTAAATTATACAGGAGTTAAAATGTGATGGCATTAGCTGTATTGTAGTGCAGTAGGAAATCAACCCAAGCAATAATCTTCATTTCAGCTAAATTTCAGAAGAGAAAAGAAACAAAATGCTGAAGACCTACATATCACATTCTCAATTATGTATAAAGCTTCCGAGAAAAATGATCATCATAATATTATGACCACAAAATGTCAACTGAATGAAGAGTTAATAACTGAAAACCACAGGAAAGATTCACATCCAGCAGTCAATCAAGCCAACCTAAGTTTTAACTTTATTCCACTTTAACATTGTTATGCGCGAGATGCATGGGCTAAATCATTGTCCTCAAGGATTCAAATAAAATTTTATAAAAGACAAGCCATCACTATCTTTAGTAGATACTAAAATCTTAAATACCCCCCAAGAAGAAGAAAAATATTACAAGAAAACACGAGTTAGAGTGCTTTGGTCCATAGTTTTTAAATATATATTAGGAAACTCAATTGTAAACCCTGCATAACAAAACCATGTGTATTACTCGCACTTCTAAACTTCATCACAATATAAAATAGTAGTCATGAACAGTATCGTCACAAGAAACACATCACTAACCAGTGAAGCTGAACTGACTGCATTAAAATCATATGCAGAAGCATATATAACATTCCTGCATAACATTGCAACAAGTAGTAAGAGACATAAAGGATGCTCAATTGAAATGAACAACCATTAGTAGTATCTATCAGAGTTCACAAACATGATTATTCAACTTAACTAACTACTTCAAATCTACCAAACGAACACTGATTAACAAAAATCACAACTATAATTTTATTAAACAAAAAATTCAAAACAAGTACAACTTCTTTCTAGTCGTTTCTCGTAAGATCAAGGATCATTTGTTTTCCATGCCTTAGTGAACATCACGATCATGTATCCGAAGCAGACTCAGAAAATAATAATTGGCCTAATAATTTCAGTATTGTAATTAAAAAAATAAATAAAGCGTTGAAAGCAAAGAGGAACAGTGTTCTTACTTATTGTTGTTCCTGGAGAGAGAGGGCGAGGTTGGGAAGCGGTGAAGAGGAACAGGAGAGATGGAAGAGTGAGAGAAGAAAGGAATGACCAGTGGATCAGAAGCCCTACCACCACCACCACCACCGTGTACGGCGAAGGAAGGAGCAGCAGCCAAAAATGTCTTTGTCATCGCCATAGCCATAGCTTCCTTGATCCACCGATCCAGAACCTTGCCTTGGACTTGGAGTGTGGCAGTAGCTGGGTTTGGACTTTGGTGTGAGCGAAAATATAAACAGAAGGAGGTAGGTTTATTATTCTTGATCATTTTTCAAAAATGTTTTTTTAATAAAATAAAATATATTTTAATAAAGATCTAATTTTTATGTAAATATAAAAAAATAGGCAGAATTAATCACGTATTATTATATCAATAAAAATAAAATATATTTATACCTATTATTTAAAAAAACACATGAAAATTCAATCTAATTATATAATCGAATAAAATTTTTATATTAAAAATTTAAATTAAGCTTAAGTTAACATAATAGTATTTTTTATTTAAAATAATTATAATAGATAAAGACTTTTTAATTTTATAATATAAAACTATATTATACATTTTAATTTTAAATGTATTTTTGTAAACTTTAAAAAT
>NC_029793.2:142542785-142559765 GCF_000816755.2 Arachis ipaensis | reverse complement strand
AGATACATAAATTTTTTTATTTATAAAACACAAAATATTAATTTATATTTCCCAAAAGTATAAATACTTTTCCGAATTCCAATACATTCCACCAAACTCCCAAATTGAAGTGGTTTTCTTTTTAAAAATAACAGTTTGATTTTTTTTATGATATTCTTTATTTTTACAACTTAAAAATTAATACATTGTAAATCTAAACTCCAGTTTAAAATTATTTTTTTTAGCGAAGATACGGAAACTTTAACCCACAACCTCTTAATTGAATATGAAGAGACTATGTCATTTAAGCTATTACTTCTTGACAACTCCAGTTTAAAATTTATTAGTGAATAAATTATTACATGTATAAAATAAAATTTAGAAAATCAATATTTATTTAAATAAATAAGTAAATTAATTATTTGTTCGGTCAAAGTTAGTTTTTTTTTATCGAAGATATGAAAACTCGAACCCGCAACCTTTTAGATGAGTATGGAAAGATTATGTCATTTGAGCTATTATTCATTGGCGAGTTAGTTAAATTAATTGTTTGATTTATTTTAATTTTTTTAAATTAAAAATAAAATTTAAACTCAAAATTTTATGTAAAAATAAAAAAATTATATCATTTGAGATATAATTGATTTATATTTTATTTTAATCTTTGTTATGATGGTGTTGTTCCCTACTTACTTATTCATTGATTTTTGTTTGATTTTTGTTTGGTTCTGACTTCTGAATCTGAAAAGAAATGAAAAAGGACGTAATTTACGTAAAAGAGAAAGAGTTTGGTGCGTAATGGCGAATGCTGCTGAGGGATGGTGACGTAGACGTGGATAAGAAGATAGGTGAAGGCCACATCAGATCCAACTCTCTGTCTGTGATATGACTATGAGTGATGTTGTCCTACATAATTAAATCATGATAATTTTTGGTATATTTATACTTATTTTGAAATAAAAAAACCATGTGCTTTAAAGTTAATGATAATGAGTTTCCAATAAATACACATCATTTTAAAAAATACTTTTTATCAATACTCAAAATATTCTCTTTCGGCCGGCAGTACCATCCATATCGGTCCACCAAAAAATGAATCGATACCTTGGGTTATATGTGGAGATCAGCCTTGAGTTATACATTAATTTTAAGATTTTTATAATCTTTTGTTACGAGGTTTTAATATATTTAAATAAAATTTCATATCAAACTAATATTTTATTAAATAGTAAACTATAATATATCAAACTAATATATCAAATCAATGAGTTATAACTCAAATGGCATAGACTTTCCACACTCAATTAAGAGGTCGCGGGTTCGAGTCACATATCTTTTCAAATTGTCAAATGAGTAATAGCTCAAATGGCATAGTCTCTCCATACTCATTTAAGAGGTTGCGAGTTCGAGTCTCATATCTTTAGTAAAAAAAAAAACTGTAAAAATATATTCGAACAATTCTAACAAAAATAAATATAAAAGATAAAAATGATAAAATCTTAAAAGATAAAAAAAATAACAAAAATATTGTATCATTTCGAATCAATCATCTGTCACATGTCTTTCTTGCACCAAATGTTATCCAATGTTTTTTCATTCTCAAATAATCCTTCATTATTGATCAACATCTTAGCATAACTAAGTGAAAGACAAATGTTTATAATAATCTAATTTATTATATATTACAAAGACATAATTCTTCTAATTTTTACTAGTGACTTAATTGGTACCACAATATAAGTGGAATTCTACTTTTTGTAAAGGAAAACTTAAGAACTTACAAATTGGACATCACAACTTTTTGTCCCTTCCCTCCTCTTTTTTTCCTTTCTCTTATTTTTTTTAAGTTTTTTTTTATTTATTTTTAAGTTTAATTATTTTATTAGTCTTTATAATTTTATCAAAATTAAAATTAATATTTTTTTGTAAATAAAATAAAATAATTAATTATTTTCCTAGAAAAATTTAAATAACAGCAAGTTCGCCGTACCTTCGGCAAATTCTATGATAAGTTTAGCACACTATTTAAACTGGTAGAACCATTTTTGTTTGTCCTTTTCTTCTTCTATTCTCCCTTCCAAATTTTCTCTGTTACTCTTTTCTGTCTTTTCGATATCCATAAAATTTGGTGTGGATGATATTCTCAGTTCCAGGTTCGTAAATAATAGTCTATTTTTTTTATCGTAATTAGAATTATTTCGTTTGCTTATGTAAAGTTACTGTTTACATGTTAGATAAATTTGTTAGGTATAGATTATTTGTTGGTTAGAATAACAGATTTATTGTTTACATGTTAGTTAGTTAGACATACTTTTAAGTGTTGTTATGTCAGGTAGATTGTTTTATGTTACCATGTTTCAGTATAGTTACTATTTATTGTTTATAAACATGTTAATGAATATAAGAAAGTATATTATTAGTTAATTTAGTTAGAGTTATTAGCTTGTGTTGTGAATTAGAAGGTCATTAGTAGAATAATTAATTAGGTTAACTTAGATAAGAAAGAGAGGTGAGCAATAAAATTTAGAGTTGAGTTAGTTATAAATTAATTAGTTACATGACGACATCAGTTAAATAGGGTAAACTTAAAATTAGTAGGTTTATAAGCTACTTTTCATTTAGTTTAATTTTTAATAATTTAGTGTGTGATTTTATTTTATTAGATTGTGTTTCGATGGAGTAGCAGTTATTGGGTTAAGAAGATGAGATGTATAGATTGGATTATGCTGAGCACATTGCTGGGAGACTTGATCGAGTGGTATAATTTTTTAACTTTTTTTTATTTTATTGTATTGAATAAAAAGTGAACTTGCAATTATATTTCTTCACGGTCCCTTTTTTTCTTATTTTTTTTTTTTCCGTTTGGTAGGCGCCTCAGATCTTGCGCACCAGACGGAATCTGATGATACGGCCTCCAGAGTAGATTATGCTATATCTGAGACGAGCCGGGTTTGAGTACGTGGCCTATATGGTCGAGTTCGAGCACGATTGGGAGCTTGCCTCGGCATTGATAGAGAGGTGGAGGACTGAGTCCCATACCTTTCATCTACCGTGCGGGAAGATGACTATCACCATGCAGGATGTGGCCTATCAGTTGGGATTCAGGACTGACGGTGATCCTGTGAGTGGATGCATAGGTGGGTGGGAGCAGCACCATCAGGGACGGACCATTGAGGAGTTATGTGAGCAGATTATGGGTGTTGTTCCCGACCCAGAGGACAGACAGTCACAGACGAAGTGGACTGTGAAACTCACTTGGTTCCACAATACGATTTGTGGAGAGTTGGAGTAGGACGCTACAGAGGAGCGCCTGATGAGGTACACGAGAGGATACATCATGCAGTTGATAGGGGGTATCCTCTTCCCAGATGCATCTGACTCTCGGGTGCATATCAGGTGGCTTTCCCAATTGGAAGACCTTGATACGTGTAGCTGGTTGTCGTGGGGTCGGCTGTGCTGGCATGGCTGTACCGCCAGATGTGCCGGGCCACGGAGTATGGTCAGCGCAACTTGGGAGGATGCGTCAACTTGATGCTTTCTTGGGCCTACCACCATATTCTGTTAGTACGGCCCAATGGCTTTGATACTCGTCGCTTTTCCCTGGTCGAGAGGTATTATAAACACTTACCAAAGTTATTCATATCATTGTTAAGTTGTTTATTAATAATAATGGATAAAATAATATTGTTGTTGGTTGTGTAGTGGGTTCAGTACCGACCGGACAATGCCACAGACGAGAGCAGGTTGAGGCATCACAGGAGATGATTTATTTAAAACAACAACAACAACTATCGTCGACTAGAAGATGCCCTTCCATCACCAAGAGCAGTGCAAGTCCTCCGCGTGTGCCGGCTTTGGCGACACAATCCGCATTGCTTCTCCCCGTTATGCTCAACGCCATCCATGTTGTTACGAATCCTGGAGCTCACAGGGCGACCTCTCTTCACTCGCATCGTCCTAGGGTTGGGATGGATTTGGGGACCATCATACAATGGCTAGTCATCCTCGTGCCCTATCGGTCGAAACTCTGATCTGTAAACATTGAAGACCGACTCCAAGCGGTATACAGGGTGAACAAACCGCTTCCAATCAAGTCTTGCATGAAAGCAAGCTGCAAGCACGTGACGACAAGGAATATGAAGAGCCTGAAAATACCCACAATCACACTTACGTTCATCAAGTAGCACTTGATAATTCTGTTGCCTGGATCCAGGAACTGCCACTAACTCTTCAAACGTGAAGTTTGTCCTCGATCGATCAAACTGGTAAACATTCATAGTGTTCATGTGCTTCGAGTTGAATTCTATGGCCTTCATCAATGTCTGTGAGAATTCAGCACCGACCTGAAGTTGGGCCAGTGCCTCGGAACCCTTCCTTGCAAAAAGTTCATCTAAACGAAAATAACTTGACTTAACAAGAGCCGTGATTGGCAAATTGTGGGAACACTTCATAACTGCATTAATGCACTCGGAGATATTGGTCGTCATGTGACCAAATCGACGACCCTCGTCAGCATACTATGCCCACTGTGACCGTGGCATTTCTTCAAGCCAGTTTGTAATAGCTACGTTTTCGCCCCTTAGACGGCCATAATAATGAGCGAACTCATGATGCGACTTTGAGTACACTGCATTAATAAAAACATTCTTCAAGTCTTTGTTCCTAAAGTGGGTCATGAAATTGGCTACAATGTGTCTTGTACAAAACGCTTGAAAGGCATGAGGCGGTTTCCATAAACTACCTTCAGCATTCAGTGTTCCATCAATGGACTTGTGTCTGTCTGAAATCACTAACACCCCTGGTTGTGGTGTCACATGCTCCCGTAGGTACGAAAGAAAGAACGACCACGCCTCCTTTGTCTCACCCTCAACAATTGCAAATGCAATGGGCAGAATGTTTGCATTGCCATCTTACGCTATGGCCATCAACAAAGTTCTACCATATCTACCATATAGGTGGGTGCCATCAATGGATATAAGTGGCTTGTAATTCTTTAAGGCCTCAACACATGGTGGAAACGTCCAAAAGACCCGATGAAATATCACAGTGTCGGTGGAGGCAGGCTAGGGCTGTGTCACTAGTTGCACCCAGGTACCTAAATAGACATACATTAGTGGGCTTTTTGTACACGGCTGAATTAGTTAATAGCGAATAACTAAATCGGAAATAAATCTTACCTGGCAAGTACATATGCATAGCGAATAATCAACGAGAAAGCTCGTTGTATAACTCCTCCCAATCGCCATATATTCTAGTGATGACTCTTTGTTTTGCAAGCCAAACCTTTCTGTAGGACACCTTGTAATCAAAGTGATTATCCACACCTCCTTGTAGAACCCTGATGCTGATTGTTGGATCGGCTTTGACCATTGTGAAAATGTGTTGCGCAATCACCTTCGAATCCAATCTACGATGATCTTGCCCCATCGAAGTTTGCATGCAAGTATGAGGACCAGTGTATCTCCTAACCTCCCACCTTTCTTGCTTTCGGCGATATGATATGAGTATGCTCCAATTACAACCGGGTCCGAACTGGATACATCGAGCATTGTACCTTAAATGGTCACTCTCTACTATTTTGTACTCCCCACCCCTCCTGATGCTGTACTGCTTAACTGCCAACATGACTTCTTCCTTGTTCCCAAATTATTGTCCAACCTCAAACTCGTTGCTTGGGTCTTCTTCAAGACCTCCCTGGGTAAACGACTAATCCAAAGTCATTGTATCGAGATTCAACCTTGTGAAATGATTTGGCCAGTCATATGGTCGAGAAATGGCAGGCTGTGTCAGAGCAATCTGTATGCCACCGTAGTAGTTCATCTCCTCTTCCTCGTCACCATCATCAGGGATTTCGGGTGGTTCTTCGTCAGCATTGTCTCCATCATCGGGGTTGACTTCATACTGCTCCATCATCGGATCTCTGATAGCAGAACCATCATGACTTTCAAGACTGTCATCCATTAAGTCAACGTTACGAACTTCAACATTAGACCCTCCTGACTACCCTCAGGTGGCATATTTAGATCCACCATCGTCCTTCTAATAGTTCGTCTAACAACTCCACTCGTCGGACTATCATCGACAGTATCTTCAGATGATCCTCGGCCACCAAAGTCAACAAGAAACACGTATAATTCCAACAGATGAATATTAGTCCATCGGTTGTGCCACGACCTTATAAGTCGTACGTCCTCGTCGTCGCACAACTGGTACCTAATTCAAAACAATAGAAATATCGCTCACAACCATGGTCTGATAAATATACTAATAACAGAGACAAAGACAATACAACTGTAATATATATTTTATAAAACAAATTGCCATCTATTTCGGTCGGATATATGTAGTAATTTTTTTCACCCTTTTAAATTCTTCCTGTTCGACAGAATGCAATATTACATTCTTCAAAGCTGTTAAACTGTTGACTTTCGGTGTCATATAGGTAATTATCGGTTGGCCCGATCTAAAAACAATTGAACCTTCTTCATCATACACTATTTCACCATCATAATGAATGGATAACAATGGATTTCCTGACATTGTAGCAACAATGTTAATAGTGAGAAAGAAAGTAAACAGAGAAATTGTGGCTACTTGATCTTCTCTCCAATAAACCTACTTTTATTTCCGAACTCATCATAGAATTCGCTGGGGGTAAAACTAAAATTATAAAAAAAATTTAAAATTCAGCAGAATTAATTATTTTTATCAATAATTTTAGGCATCAATTTAATATTTTTTATCTGGTAACTTTTAACTACTTCACTTCGCTCCCAAAAATCAATCAATTTAGGGTTTCAAAATCCCCGCCAAATTTCCTCCCTTTCCCTTTCTCATTCTCAGTCACTCCCCTCACTCTGTAATGTCAATGGCGATCGAGAACGAGAAATCGGAATCCCCTATCACCAAAGCTTCGAAGCCTCTTCCTCCTCCTGCTGGTAACGAGAACTTACCGCAGAAGCAACCGTCGAGCCCCACCGCAAGGGATCGCATTGTTTCCGTTGCTTCAAACATTGCATCTCAGCCTCTTCACTTCTCTGATCCTCAAGTTTGGGGCGTCCTCACCGCCATCTCCCACAATGCCCGTAAAAGGCTCCAGGTTCTTTCTTTCTCCCTTCTCAGATAAAATCTCAGTTGCTCTAATTTATAGGTTTCTTTGTAGTTGCGTTTCTTTATTTGAAAAATGCAAGTGAAGTGAACCTTTATGCCTCTGAAAGTGAAAAGTGACACGCTTGCAGCTTGATCTCTGATATAAGCCACGACCTGTCGGATTCAGTACATAAACCTTATGAACTTGTGATGATTACATGCATGCAATCATTTGGGCATTAGTGTGCGTTTAGATATTTCAATTTGTTTATTCATTTATATATTGTTCAAACAGTCTGCAAAGTAAGAGAATTTTTTCAAAGCAACTTTTTTTTTTTAATTACAAAAGATGGTCAAACAAACAGACTCTTAATATATGTCAACAAGATTGAACTGTTCTGTAAATATTATGGATTTTCAGCAAAGTTATTATGAAATTACAGTCAGTGGTAGTTGAACCGCAGCTGTGACCAATGGTATTGGCACCTTTTCTTCATTTACTTGTTCTTTTTCTGTAACTATTGATTACTCCACTTCATTTGATTTGATTTGATTTGATTTGATTGAATGGTTGATTCTGACCAGGGAATTAATATTTTACTAACTGCTGATGAGCACTGCATTGGCCGATTGGTGGATGATGTGCGATTCCAGATTGATTCGAACAACATTAGTGCAAATCATTGCAGAATATACAGGATGTCGATTACAAACGAAAATATGGTGGACACAACATCAATTTTCTTGAAAGATACAAGGTTGTGGATTCTTTTTCAGAGCTTGGCTATTTCCATCCTTCCTATGGAAAAATTTCACCCTTGTCATATTCTGATTTTTGTAAAGTCTTGTTCAGCACAAATGGAACTTATCTTAACTGGGAGAAGTTAAAAAAGAATGCTCCTGCTGTCAAAGTCTGCCATGGTGATATTATATCGTTTGCTGCTCCTCCTCAGCACGGTATGAATGCTTTCCAGTTATCAGAAATCAGAATTTTCATTTTTTCTTTAATAAATGGGATTTCAGGTTTTTTGGTTCCCTCAAGAAATATTTTGTATCTTTTTAAACAGATCTTACATATTCTTTTGTATATCGAGAGGTGCTTTTGTCCACCCCCATGCCAGATAATGCAGCTGCTAAGCGAAAAGCGGGTAATGTTATGATTAACCGAACTTTTAATTTACTAGTTTTTGTCATTATAGCATTCTACTCCTATTATGTTCATTATAGAATTCAAGCTTGAAAATTATATTATAGCATGTTGTGATATTCAGAATTTTCCTATACATTTGATTTTGACATTTGCAGCTTCTTCATATAACTTCATGTGATCAACTGTTTACTTCCTATTCGTTGTGAAATTTATATAACTTCTAATTGATAATTATGATATATAATATAATTTTCTATCAGAAAGTTATTTGAAAGATACATCATGGTTGATATAGATATTTGTTTTATTTGAGTTTGTGGTGCTTTTTAAAATTTCTGTCTTACTTTTTCTTATCTTATATAGAGGGATGTGCCTCTGAAAGCAAGAGATTGAAAGGCTTAGGCATTGGTGCCCCCGAGGGTCCTATTTCTCTTGATGATTTTCGAAGCCTTCAAAGATCAAACACAGTACGATATTTTAAAAGGATGCAATATCCTAAGCACTGTAAACTCCTCCTTTCTTACCCTTCTTTTTCCTCATGTTAATTGTATCCTATCTTATTCTTGGCAGGAGCTGAGGAGGCAGTTGGAGAATCAGGTGGTATTAATTGATACTTTGCGTAATGACAACCGTGTTGCTGCTGATCGTCATGAAAGTGTATGTAGCTGATGTATTTTCAATTTATGTGCTCTTCTAAAACTCTGCATGCAGATTTTAATATAAAAATGTTTAATCTCAAGTTGTTCTTTGTTATATTAATATGTGGTCTACAATGTCTTACCTAATCCACAATACATTTTATAGGAATTACAATCAGCCAAGGAGTCTGTTGCAAAATGTTACCTTGATCAATTAAAAGAATTACAACAAAGTGTAGATCTAAAACACAAGGAACTATGCGATTTTAATAGAGTAACTGCTGAACAGAAACATGCCATCGAAGACCTCAATGAAAGGCTGAGTGCTTCTATGCAGTCATGTGCTGAAGCAAATACTATAATAAGTAGGTATGGTCTATATAATTCTGAGCTATTTAATTCTTGATTTTGAGTTCTTCACTTCTTTAGTGTTCAATGTTGATTCAAGTGTCATAGGAATGAAGTTGTTCATTTTTATGTAGTTTGAGCTTGAGCTGCTCCTTGATCGATTGATTTTTATGTTGCAATGAGAATTGGCAATGTGGAATGATTTAGTGCTTATGTACATGTGTCTATATCCTTGTGTGTAACATCCTGGGGATGAATTTTGGTACTGATTGTTGGAGGAGGATGAAACTTTGGTACCATGATTAGTATTAAACCTTTTGCCCCCAGCATAGTTACGCTAGCTGTATTCAACTTGCACTGTTTAATAATTGAGTCCCTCTCACTTGCTCCTCTGCATGCAGTCAGAAAGTAAATATAGCTGAACTCAAGGAACAATTAGATGATGAGCGGACTCAGCGAAAAGAAGAGCGCGAAAAGGCCACAACTGATCTAAAGGCTGCTGTTTTTAGAGCCCAGTCTGAGGCTCAGGAGGAATTAAGACGACACACTGATGCTGCCTTAAGAAGAGAGAGAGAACTACAAGAAACAATAAATAAGCTTCAGGTTTGAAGGTTTTGTCGCTAAATTAGTAAGAAACTGTACTCCCTTTGATTTTGAAGCTTATAAGCTGTCATTCTTTCTGAATGTTGTAGGAGTCAGAGAGGGAAAGGTGTTTGCTAGTTGAAACCTTGAGGTCCAAACTGGTATGGTTCTGCTCATGTTTAGCCTACAATGGGCAACAACTTGTGTATTTCATAAATAGGTTTGTGCCTTCGTTCCATTTTGTTGCAGGAGGATACTAGGCAAAAGATGGTTGTGTCTGATAATAAGGTTCGCCAGTTAGAAACCAAATTGCATGAGGAGAAGCTGACCACTGCAAATCAAACAAAGGTACTCATATAGTTTTGTGCGTGTATTATGTCCTTTTTCATATTTTGGATTTGGTTACTATCTCGCTGAACAAAAATGCAAATTTTTGGAGCAGAAAATAGAAGAATTTGAAGAGGAAACAAGAAGATTAAACCAAGAGCTTGAGAGTGAAAAGGTAGATATTGGAATTTCATGTTCCAAGAATGTTTTTGTATAAAGGTGTTTGTCTAAATGATGTCTGCTTTCCACCGATTGCTGTTACTGTTAATGACTTATTTCCGTGAGACTTCAGAGTATGACAATATCTTATTTATATGTTGCTAGACTGATAAATTCTAATTAATAAGTTGCTTCAGCTTTCTAATTCAATATCCCCCCCTTATTCTCTTATATCTTTTATTTATGTTTTTTAGCTCTTACTTCTTTTATTTTGGTGGTGAAGTTTCTTTATGTGAAACTGAAAATATTTGTTGCTGTTGTTAGCAGGCAGCTCGAGAAGAAGCATGGGCTAAAGTTTCTATTCTTGAGCTCGAGATAAATGCCACAATGCGGGATCTAGAATTTGAGAGGAGGAGGTTAAGAGGTGCCAGGGAAAGACTTATGCTTCGGTAAGGCACAAGTTGTTTCTGTTTAATATGATCACTGGACAACTGTAGTTTGAAAATTATGTAAGAATGAAACCTTATGTAGAAAAGAATATTAGAGGACATCGCAGGATGGGCTACTTTACTTGAATACTGTAATTCTTTGGCTTGCTTTACAGTTTACATATAAGATTTTTTTCTTAAATTGGTGATTAAAATAGACAGGAACGGGAATTCTATGACTTCTTAATTAGAATTATCACTAGTGTGTAAATTATGGTTATGTGAACATTACTATCATATATTCTGAATGGATTTTAGCTACCCTGAAAATATGAAGAATAAAGGATGTATGAACATCTACAAGAATATGAAAGCAATTAGCAGAGCAATTGAGCCTAAATAAAAGTAGGACCGTGGCTGAATAGTTTTTGTTGTATTTATTAGAATGGACTACTCAACAATGTCATTGCAGTAAAAATTGCACATCCTGGTATCATCTGTTGGATATGTCATTCATGTTGAGTTAATCAGCTTTGTTTAGTAGTCCCTGTTGGTTAACATGCTGCAGCGTTGCACTGTTTGTATTAAATGCTGATAGGCACTTTAACTTTATGAGGCAACTTCTACACCTGCATTATGCTTTGATTTTGCCACTGAAGCTCATTGATGTCATGCAGGGAAACACAGCTACGGGCATTTTATTCCACTACTGAGGAAATACAAGTACTCTTTGCTAAGCAACAGGAGCAATTAAAGGCTATGCAGAGAACTCTTGAAGACGAAGAGGATTACGAGAATACTTCTGTAGATATGGATGGAGTGATCGGTGGAACCCCTGGAAGAGAGAGAGAAGTTGCAGGATACCATAGCAAAAATGCTGCAAAGGCAGGATCAACTACATCTACACAGAAGCCCAACAGAGATCAAGTAGAAACCTCAAGCAATGAAGCTAGTGTCACTGAGAAGCATGACTGTGAGGTGAGAAGTCAAGAATGCCAAAATACACAAGAGTTCCCCAATGCAGATCATGACCATGATGTAAGAGGTGGCTTTGGTTCTGATATTGATGGTGCTGGCACAACCGCTATGATGGATGGAGGCGCTGGCGGTACTGAGCGAGTTCTGGGAACTGAAAGTCCTTCAAATTATGGCGTAAAGCATGTTGATTTGGATAAATCTGGTGCTCTAGATGGGGACACTATGCAGTGTGATGATGATGATGTAAATGTACAAGAAACTGAGGAGCAAGCCCATGATCGTGTTTCGCATCCATTGCAATTACATGATCCTGCAGACACTGAAAAAGTTATTGAGGATACCGAAGTTGGAGGCACAATCAGAACAGCAGACCTTTTAACTTCCGAAGTTGCTGGCAGCTGGGCTTGCAGTACAGCCCCTTCTGTGCATGGAGACGATGAATCTCCAAGCAGAGACAATAATGAAGGTTGTGGTCCATTGCATGATTCAAATATTGTGGTGGCTGAGAGTCAGAACACTCGTTCTGAAGATGCTGCTGCTAGACGGAATGAGCGGCAAGCACTCCGGGATATGATTGGCATTGTTGCTCCTGATTTGAGGGAGAAGTTTGGAGGTTCTGCATATAATTGTGGTGAAAAGCAAGAGAAAGATGGTAGTTCAACTGACTCAGACACGCAGACTTGTAGCAACAGTGGCAATGAAGGTAGAATCAATGCAGAGGGTGGAACTATGTCTGATGAAGAAACTCAGTGTTGTGACCATGTTGAAGAGAATGAAAAGCAGGATGATGCCATGGATGAAGGTGATGATGAAGCTACTCAAGAAGATTGAATCTCTTGTATAAAATATAAGTCAGGAAACTGTACATATTTACATGGATCTCTGAAGACATCTCATCTCATCTCACGTATATAAAGTGGTTGATTACCCCTTGCGGTTATGACTCCCTCTAATTATATTTAAGGCGTCTTATGTTATTGTTTATTATTATTTATCATTCACTAGAATCGGTTTTCTTTGTGGAATAGTGTTTTATTTTGTATTTGTTTTTAATTTACTTTTTTTTAAGTATAAATAGTGTATTACTCGCAATTTATATATGAGCTTTATTTATTTTGTTCAAATATATCGTGCTTGCTGTTGTTATGGGTGGAGACAATGTCATGTAAGCTAAATAAACCATCGGATTTGATAAAATGAACCAAGATGAACTCGGTTTCTACTTTCTACTCTCTTTTTTAGATGGTGTCAAGTAGAAGTGTATTTTAAACAAAATTTATATATGGATTATTAGTGGACAAATAAAAACCAAAAAAGAAATATTTATTTATCTATTATCTATTAAAAATATATATCAAACTAGTGTTGTAGTGATTAACTAAAACATAAATATTTAAAGGTTTTTTTTTATACATTTGTTATGTCAATTATATGTATTTTTTGTTTCCTAAGAGCATCTCCAATGGTGAGTTCCTCTTTGACTTTTTTCTGACATATAGGAACTCTAACCATTGGAGGAGAGGAGAAGTGAGTTCCCGCACAAGGATTAAGGTAAGGGAGTCCCTCTAAGCAGGGACTCAAATTAACCAATAATAACTTGTCATTTGGCAAGTTATTATAAAAAAATAATAATATAAAATCTGAAATAATTAAATAATTAAATAATAATTAAATTAGTAATAATTATAATAAAAATTATATTAAATAATTATATTTTTATTTAATTAATAATTTATATTAATTATTTAAATAATAATTAATTAAATAATTAATTAAATTACCTAATGGAGAAGAGAGATGCTTTGAGTTCCTATTTATTGTTTATGACGCAAAAGCTGATGTGGAGTTATTTTTTATGACAGGTGGGCCATAAACAGGAACTGGGATGAGTTTCCTACTGGAGATGGTCTAATGTATCTTATAACTTGGTAGGTTAAAAATTAATTTATCGTAGATCAGAAACTCAGAGCTTCATTTAATAATTTATCATTTTATAATTTACTAGTAATTCATGAGTTTCTGTATAATTTACATAATTTAGTGGTTTACAACAATATAGTATTAATCTCGTTAAAGAAAAATATATTTTTTGTCCTTAAAAAAAAAAAAACTAAACTCTGTAATTTAAATAATATTATCACAAGTTGTGTTCTAGCTAGGAGTGCTTAATTTGTAAGACAACGTTAAAATCTAAACAAATCATAAATCTAAACATTAAAAGCAATAAAGATTTATATTTTTCTTCCGTTAATTCTCTAATTATGTATTGTAAACCTAATTAAGTCATTTAACGAGTCTGATTTTTCAGCTTGGTCAGCCTTCCTTAATTGAAGACAATTATGCAAACTTTTGGCACCAATTTCACATGGACGAAAAGTATCCGAATAAGGAACAAAACGAACAAATCTAGAGTCACACCCATGGTCACAAATTTCCGAGAACACCATATATTTCTCATTAGTTAAACTATATGCATAGACCTTCTTCTTAGCAAAAACAAGATCACCATTCAAAACGGTAAAATCTCTTATCTTAGGATTCTATTCCATTAAACCCATTCCTTTTACTCTCACCTTCAAGATCCTTCTCCACGAAGTCGATTCATAGTTTGTTAGAATCCAAACCGTAAACACACGCTTTCTTAATCTCACTAAGTAAATAGTTTGATAGCCAGCAACTGCTCCCCATTTGAAAATATTCATATTGCAACTGTCATTATGGGAGCCCCTTCTTGCTTCTTTAGGAACCCTTAATAACTTGGTTTCAACACTTTCATCTTCATCGCCGTTCGTGATTTCATAAGATATGATATAAGGTCTAAAATGGGTGCTATCTTCAGCAAGATAACTGTAGCAATCCGAGATGAAGTGAATGGCGCCATTGCAAATCACAGGCATGCCAAATTTTAAATCTCTAGATCCAGCATATAAACGGTTCTTCCTTAAGCTCCAAGCACCTTGTTTATGACTATAAACATGGCAATCAAAATGTGAACTCCATTCTTCGTTGTCAAAGAGAATCAACATGTAATCATCAGAGTTGCATTCCAGTGTCATGGAGAAACTATGAGCAAGATTCCCTCGCTGCTGCAAGTGGTTGGGGAGGGGAATGTGTAAAAGGTCAGTTGCTGGATTGATGATAAATAATTCTGTTCCATGAAGACAAAGGAGTAAACCGTTGCTTGAGCTTAGAATCTTGAGCCGCGAGCGCACGATGAATCGTAGCATGTTTTTAGGGACGCCGGAGGAAAGTTCCTCTCCCGGCAAAGGATGCAACTCGACGTTGTGATTCAGATTGTCATCTCTTTGAACGAAGAAGCATGAAGGACGATCTTTCTCCAATGAGTTTTCTGCTTGTTTTGCTACAAAGTATGGAGTTTTTGGAAGCTCTGAAAAGAATTTTGAAGAAGATTTGAGTTTGTAGATTGCTTTTGCAGGTAACCAAGATAATATCTCTAATAATTCATCATTAGACATTGTTGCCATTGTGATCAAGATCAACGATGACTTCCTTGTTTGAAAGCCAAGAATGAAAATTTTATCATGGTATCAGAGCCATGGTATCCTCCATGAGGAGGATATATAAGTTAGAAATCACCATGCTTCTTTTTCAGGAACATAATTTAAGGGAAGCAACTACCGATTTAATTATGTTCTGATTTATTTAAATCCAATCATATCATATCATATCGTATCTAATTGAAATTTGATTTAAATTAATTAGAATCAAGTCTATAATGATATCTTTAGTTGAATTCTAAATTTTATAATTTTATCTTGAAAAGATTTGACCAAATTGATCACATAAGAATCTGTTAATATATATCAACAAACAGACTCTTAATATATGTCAACAATATTGAACTGTGCTGTAAATATGTATCGATTTTCAGCGATTGCTGTTACTGTTAATGACTTATTTCCGTGAGACTTCAGAGTATGACAGTATCTTATTTATATGTTGCTAGACTGATAAATTCTAATTAATAAGTTGCTTCAGCTTTCTAATTCAATATCCCCCTTATTCTCTTCTTTCTTCTATTTATCTTTTTTTAGCTCTTACTTCTTTTTTTTTGGTGAAGTTTCTTTATGTGAAATTGAAAATATTTGTTGCTGTTGTTAGCAGGCAGCTCGAGAAGAAGCATGGGCTAAAGTTTCTATTCTTGAGCTTGAGATAAATGCCGCAATGCGGGATCTAAATTTTGAGAGGAGGAGGTTAAGAGGTGCCAGGGAAAGACTTATGTTTCGGTAAGGCACAAGTTGTTTCTGTTTAATATGATCACTGGACAACTGTAGTTTGAAAATTATGTAAGAATGAATTTCTATGTAGAAAAGAATATTAGAGGACATCGCAGATTCGCAGCATGGGCTACTTTACTTGAATACTATAATTCTTTGGCTTGCTTTACAGTTTACATATAACATTTTTTTCTTAAATTGGTGATTAAAATAGATAGGAACGGAAATTCTATGACTTCTTAATTAGAATTATCATTAGGGTGTATTATGGTTATGTGAACGTTACTATCATAGATTCTGAATGAATTTTAGCTATCCTGAAAATATGAAGATTAAAGGATGTATAAAACATATACAAGAATATGAAAGCAATTAGCAGAACAATTGAACCTAAATAAAAGTAGGACTGCGGTTGAATAGTTTTTTGTTATTCATAAAAAAAAAATATGCAAGGTGTCGGAGATGAAATAAAATACAAATTTTAAAAAAGAAAGAAAGAAAAAGATGAAAAAATAAATAAAAATAAAGAACTTTGATTACAAAATAAAAATAAAGTATAAGTGTCCTGTTTTAGTTTTCATTTTTTAAATATCGTTTATATAAATTGATCTAACTTAAAACGATTTACCAAAAACTTATAATAAATTGTTTTAACTTAAATTGATTTACTATTATGAAGTAGATCATTTTAACTTAACTTGCCTTAATAGAAAAATCGCATTTTAAAGATTTACTAGAACTACAAAATATGTGTAAATTAATTTAACATAAACAGATTTACTAGAAATGTAATTTCTGTATAAAGTTAGTTGTATCATACTATATTAGTAAATCGGTACTATTATATAAAATGTACAATATACCTTTAAATTGGTTCCTAACGAATTTCAAATTAATACATTGATCCTAATAAAATTTTATTACTTTAAAATTCATTGAAAATTACTTTTGTGAGACAATTTAATCATTTTGTCACTTATAATAAAATATTTAATATACCTGATAAAAAAATAATCTCCAAATAAAGTTTATTATAAGGTAATTAAATTTCAACAAACATCGTT
>NC_029793.2:142524999-142542688 GCF_000816755.2 Arachis ipaensis | reverse complement strand
ATCCTTTATTATTAGTAGAGAACTAGAAATAGAACTAGATGCCATTCTTTCTAAATTATTTCTTAACTACTAAATGTCAGGGGTGGAACTAGATTAATTTTGAGGGAGGAGTAAAAAAAAAATTTACCGTTAACAAAAAATAAAATAAAAATTTAAAAAAAATTAAACTAAAATTTGTACATAATTTATAAAAAAAATTTGATAGTTGGGAGAGGTCATTGTTCCCATTATGATATATGACTGCGTTTGTTTATAGGACAGAACATTGAGACAGTGACATTGAGACACAAAATTGTGTTTGATAGATGAGACAGACATTATGTCTAGAGATATTGAATTGGTGTATTTTGTGTCTAGAAAAGATCCAAAAATACTAACAATGGACACAATTTATTTTTTATTTTATTTTTATTATTCTTATTAATTTTTCATAATTATATTTATTATTTATTATATATTTTTTAAAAAAATTAAATAAAAAAATAAAAATAAATTAAATTTTTATAATTTATTCTAATTTATTATTAAATAAAATAAAAAAGAAAAGATAAGATATAGATTGAGCTGAATTGATTTTCTACTCAAAAGTTAAAACAACCAATAAAAAAACACCCTTTACATTTCGTCTCCCTAAATCCTTTTTTATATTTCGGGGGCCAAACAAGGCCTAAAGTCACGAAGACGACAGCGGCAACATATAGAAAATTTTGTCAACCCTGTTTACATACTTCCCAAATCTGATAAACGGCTCTGATTTCATTTCACCATTAATCTCTTCTTCTTCTTCCATCTTCTCCCCTTTCCCTATATTTCTGTGGGACCCTCTCTCTCCTACAGTACAGAGTCACCCTTTTCCATGTTCCTTCTCTCTCTACAATTCGATCTTCTCCTCAATCCCCTCTCTGGTCAATGCAGGTACTCTCTTTTTCCCTCCACATTCCCATTATCTCATCACTCAATTTTTCTTCCACTTTCGCTCAGTTTCGCAGGTAAGAGTGCTTAGTTGCCTTTCCTTGTTGAACCCTAGAATTGTTCTTTTTTTTTTTCTTGCTCTGGTTTTTATCCTTTCCGGTGACACTATTGAATTCGAAGATGAACCTCATTGTGTCTTTTGTTTGCTACTTCAAACTGTTATAGCTTCATTCTTAATTGTGCCTTTAGTTTCTTTTTCTTTCCTTTCAGCAATGTGCGGTTTATCTAGTGGTGCAATTCTGCTTCTACATTTATGCATTTACTTCTTTGTTTGAATGTGCTGAGAAATCACACTACTACACTAGCACTAGTTACTGATATTTTAATACAGTTCTGCACTGAATTAAGTAAATTCTGTTTCCGTTTCTCTTTCTTGGTTTATTCTTTTTATCACATGGTTGATGTTATATGTACTAACAATGTATTCGCGGAGCTCTTATCTTTTGACCCCAATTTGACTGCACCATTAAACCACTATGTTTTGTGGATTCCCAGCTTCTTGACAGTGATTTGGCGTATTCGCAATAGGATTAATTATATGGGTCATCCAAATTTCTGAATTTGCTGCTAGCGCATATCTTTCAACTCTCATTTTCTGTCACTTTGTTGAGCTGCACATTTTTAACCTTCCATAATCTTGTATATTGATTATAGTTCGGTTGTTGACTTACTGCAGGTAAATCCCAAGTATATTACTACTCATACTTGTTTATGGTTTGATGGGCTTGTCCTCGAGAGATCCCTTACTGAGAGCTAACATGGCGCAAGGGATAGTATATATGTCTTGGTTCAGTTAGCATTAACTTATTATGGCTGGAAATACTAGATTTGATTTAAGTGCTACTAGTCCAGAGGAACCAGTTTTCAGGGGGACCTTTCTGAATGGACAGAGAGGGATTCTGATGAATGGCAGTTTGGACAGGTCTGCAAGCTTTTGTGACGGTAATGAGGGGCAGGTATGTTCTACTGTGTCCCGGGGAAATTATACTTCTACAGGAGATCCAGCTCCAGTAGCTCAGTATTTAATATTGGATCCGATAACCATGGGAGATCAAAAATATACTAGGTCTGGTGAGTTGAGGCGAGTCCTAGGGATAACTTTTGGTAGCACCCGTGAAGATTGTGCTTTTGGAACTGCTAATTTGAAGCATCCCCCTCCTGTGGCTACAGAGGAACTGAAGCGATTCAAAGCAAGTGTGCAAGAGGCTTCTGCGCGAGCTAGGTAGTTGAGGAACTTTGTGCAATACCATTGATATCATCTAATCAGTTAAATATATATTTTAATTAACCAATTCGCAATAGAGGTTGCATTTGAAGCTTACATAATTGATGGTCTGTCATTTTTTATTGATTTTTCTGATTTGTTTGAATTTATTAATGACTGAATTGTCCAAAACAGTTTCAAAATTGATACGTTTTATATATTAGTCTACTGTCAATTAGTAGTTCATTCTGAGGGTTGTGAAATTTGAGGTTCTTCTCAGATATAGATCAAAAAGGTTGGATGAATCCTTACATAAATTGAAGTGTTGGGAGGCTTTAAACATGAAGAAACAACTTAGGAATGAGATATTGACAAATGAAAGGCTAGGCGGTGGGCCACATTTCTTGAAGATGGGAAGTCAGACTCATAGGAATCCATCAGAGCATGTGAATCAAAGACTAGAGGACAGGCCTAAGAATGTCATTCTGAATAAGCGCATACGTACATCAGCTACTGAAATTCGGGTGTGTAGGCATCATTTTTGTTTGTGGTTGATTACATATAACAAATCTGTGTTTCTGCCAAACTACTGGCAGATGTACCACTACTTTATCCTACTACTTCTGTGAATATATTTTCTGTAAATATCTCGAGTAACTTGACTTGGAATATTTTGAATTGCTTCATTGAATTCCTTTACTTAATTGATGACACATGGATAACTAATTAGTTTTATCTCTTAGATACCAACTGTATTTTGTTCGCATACTGTCTTTATTATCAAAATTAGTTTCTCTAATAGGTTAATACCTATATAATTATATATCGTATCACAATTATTTTATTGTATTGTACTCTATATTTTGTTCAAAAACACTAGGCTGAAGGACAAAGTACTAGCTGTATGAGGCAGCCTTTGGCTGTTGGAAAGGATAGAGACAATATGAAGGATAGTAGCAGAGGTTGTGACACTGTTGAAGAGAAGATGCGAAAATTACCTGCAGGTGGAGAAACATGGGACAAAAAAATGAAACGAAAACGTTCCATGGGCACTTTTTTCTCCAGATCCAATGATGGTGAGGGAGAACTTAAAAGGGTTATGCATCTAAAGCTAACTAATGAGTCTGGTATGCAGTCTTCTGATGCCCAAGGTTTGAGGTAAAACCAATTTATGAATTGTTTTGATCTACCATAATGTTGAGAAATGATGTTAATTTAAGAACTAAGAAAAGGCATTTTACCAACAACTTATAACAAGGTCTTTGATTATACTGCTTTCTCCTAAAGTTTTCTTTGGTCCTATCTTATTTTCTTTCAATAACAAAACCTCCGTATTATTATGTTGAAGTTACAGGTGATCTTAAGCATGGGTATTATGAACCTATGATCTTAAAACTTGCATTTTTGTATGCCACAACACCATAGAATAATCTGGCTGCAACATTCTATTTCTCAGGTCAGGATATACTGTCGGTAATAGCAAGCTTGATGTAGCTTCCCTGTCTACTATTTCCATTGCATGTGCAACTGCCAAGAATGAGCAAGAAAAGGTCTCAAGGGATTCAATGGATGGATTAAATAATGAACGAGATGCACATAAAGGAAGCAAGTATGTTTTGATCATCAATGCTTTTTATGGAGTCTTCTTAACAAGCTTGTATTTCTCTGATATAAAATTGTATTGAGAGTTTATGACTAATATCTTTCTATTTCATCTTTTCTTATTAGGTTTAATGTTCGTGATAATAATTACACAGGTGGTACTTATGCATTGCCAAAAGGAAAGGCTTCAAGGGCTCCACGAACTGCTCCTTTGATGGCCGGAAACTCATCATCTGTATCTCATTCTTCTGAAACGCTTGAAACCTGGGAACAACCTTCAAGTACGAACAAGCCTCATTTAGTAACTATCAATCGTAAGCGTCCTCTGCCTGCTGGATCTTCTTCATCCCCTATGGCCCAATGGGTTGGGCAGAGACCTCAAAAGATCTCTCGCACTCGAAGAGCCAATGTGGTATCCCCTGTCTTGAATTGTGATGAAGTGCAGGTGTCATTGGAAGGCTGTTCCCCTGTGGATGTTGGTACTAGGATGACTTTTACTACAGTTTCCAAGGATGCTGTGAACATCATTAAAGAAGGTAGAGTGAAACACGAAAATGTTTCTTCCCCAACTAGATTATCTGAAAGTGAAGAATCAGTTGCTGGGGAAAATGGTGAATGTAAACTAAATGAGAAAGGTTTGGGAAGTAATGATGTCGATGAAAGAGCCATAAATAATTCATATAATTTAAGTTCCCCTGCGTTAGCAACGAAAAAGAAAAAAATGCCAGGCAAAGAGATTGGAGATGGTTTGCGTAGACAGGGCAGGAGTAACAGGGGTGCATCAGTGTCAAAGAATGGCATCTCACCAGTGAAAGAAAAGCTGGAGATCGCAACCTTGACAAAGCCAATTAGAAGTATGAAGCATTCTTCTGAAAAGAATGGAAGGTATTTTTCTTTCACCTCTCTGTCTCCATCTTGCTTTTCCTGGTTATATATTCTACCAAAATAAAACAATTGGTGGTTATACTCCCTCCTCCCACTCTTCTTGAAAACCTTTTTGTATTTGATTCAGTAAATCAGGGCGTCCTCCATTGAAGAAATCATGTGATAGGAAAACTATTACTCGCAATGGGCTTCCATCAACTAGTGATTCCCCAGATATCGCAGGTATACAATCACCAATTGTTACATTCAACTCAGCGGCAATGTTTCCAACTGATGATAATATAAATTTTCTTATGGTTTTGCTAACAAGTGTCTGGGCACTTGTTAAGGATACTTCAATTGGAAATTTTTTAAGTTTTTTCTTTAATAAATGCACTATAGATGCGTTGATTTAGAGATTTTAACCTCCCAATAAAATTTTTCTATATTAAAAGCCTTAACAAGTGGCTTTAAAATTCAATTTCTTTTAGTTATCTTTCTATATCTATCTGTGCACACACTACAATTATGAAATACATAATATTGCTTTTTGTTTTCTGCCTTCATTTTCTTATAAACTGGCCCTGCTCCAACATATCCAATGTAAGCTTTCAATTCCCCTAATTTTTGCCGTTAATTCTTCCAGCAGAAATCCTAATCATATTAAATCATAACTTCCGCTATCCTGCATCACTCACGTTTTCTTTTATATTCATGATCTACTTGGGTTTAGGGTTTAATATTTCTGGAAAATTTTCTCAGTCTACAAAATTTAGGTGATTATTTGTGCCTCACATTTTTCTGTTTGAAATGTATGTTGTGTTTCGATACATGTCAAGTTAAACCAAGTATTGTAATACACATGAAGTTAATTTATGTACTGTATACATGCCAAGTCATGCAACAGAAGTACAAAACTGTCCCTTAATGAATGTGGACTAGAATTAAAAAAAATTGCAATTAAGCAATACATCATCCTTGCTAAATATTATAGTGCAGTAGAATACTAAACTGTCTGAAATTCCCAGGTGAGTCAGATGATGACCGAGAGGAACTTTTAGCTGCTGCAAATTTCGCAAGTAATGCCAGCTGTATGTAACTAGACTCGAACTGTATTGTGGTTTTTAGTAGTATACCTACCACATATATTGCTTTGGTGAGTCTTTCTATATATATATATATGTTGCTTTGGACCTTGGCAGATATTGGTTGTTCTAGTTCGTTTTGGAAGAAGCTTGAACCTTATTTTGGTCCTGTCAATTTGGAGGACATAGCTTACTTGAAGCACCTGGTGGGTACTCCAACTATTTCTTTATATGAAATATAAGTTCCCCTAATGGAAGTATTGCCTTTTCCTCCTTTTATGTTTCCTTTGCATTAGGTTAAGTCAACAGAGGAGGATCACAGATGTTTGTCTCAAATGCTCGGCCTTGGAAATGATGCCCTGGTAATATCTAAGTGGCTAAATCTTAATTCTCAGCATTTTATATTTGATGCTTTGTATCTGATGTTGACATCTTACAAACAAACCTGATTTCCTTTATTTTTTTATGGTCTTTCAATGATTTCTGAGGTCTATTTCTATTTCAGTCAGGATATTTTTGCTTTTGGATGCTATCTGGCTTTAACTTTCTGTTATTAAGAAGTTTGCCATTCTTCAGTATCACTAAGATGAACCAGTGGGTGCACTTAATTGCATTAATTTATCTTCATTTTTATGCGTAAGTGATAATTGAGATGTGCCATAACACATGGCTCATTGCATTTAAACCTTTTCCAGATCATGCTTATTGAAATCTCTCTCCCCTTCTCCCTTTTACATGCTGGCCAACTTATTGGTTCTAGTCTACATGTTTGTTAATGTGTAGCTTGATGAACTGTGGAGCCCAATTAAGTTTGTGCAAAAAAAGGAATCAAGAATTAGAACTTTGATTATCAGTTTTCTGTTTTCATTGTTTTCTTTTTGTAGTAACATGTTCTTCATGTGAATTTCCAGGATGAACGTACACATACAGATAACATTCTCTCACCAGGTTCTCTCTCTGGAGAAAGAGAAAGAAGAGTCTTAAATCAAACTGATTCAATAAAGATGTCCTTGATGGCTGACATGCTTGATCAGCATGTTGATGCTAGTTTTTTAAGCAGACAAATGGTAACAGAAGGAAACAAAGTTCCCCCACTGTACCAGAGGGTACTGGCAGCTCTGATTATTGATGACCAAATTGAAGAAACTGTTGGAGATGGGAATATGTCTTTCTCTGAATATGAATTCAATTCTAACATGGTTTCTTGTAATGGGAATGCTAGCCTTACTAATGGCACAGCCCACGGTCATGAAGGTGACGTGTTTTTACAACAAATGCACCAGGGACCATTGCATCCAAGGACTGAAAAGCTCGACATGTTATCTGAAAATGGTATACCAGATATGCATAGGGTTTCTTGTTCATCATCTTTCAATTGTGATTATGAGCAATTGGGTGTGGATGATAGAATCTTACTGGAGCTGCAGAGTGTTGGCCTTTATCCAGATCCAGTGGTAAGCTTCTCATTGGTAGAACTTATAAGGAAGCCAGTGGTCTTTGTAGTTTATTTATATGTGAGGTTCACTCTATGCTTTAGCTGCCATCTTCCATCTCTGTTTCTTATTTCTTCATTTCTCTTATATACATCACGTGACATGTAAATCATTCAATTTGTCATCTGAACAACTTAGGCTTTTAGCCTTGTAGAATTACTAGTCCATGACATTGTTTTATAGCATGTAGTCTGAAGTTCTACCTTTGCTTCACCCATTTTTCAAATTTTAAATAAATTCCAGCAGTGTGTAGGGTCTGCACCTCATGGTTCAAGCCCAAAATTCTGCACTTCATTTTATTTTTTAGCGTGTTTGGCATATTTTTAATAGTAAAAAGAAAAGCACTAGAAAAATAAAAAATACTTTTTTTTACTTTAAAAAAGATGCCTTTAACATAAACAAAAAAGTACTTTTGTATTGTTGTACCCAAACATAATTGATAGATAAAAGATATTTTTACATGAGATATCCAAACATAAAATTATGTTTACTTTGTTAAAAGATATTTTAAAAAAAAACACTTAAGAAAGATATTTTCATAAAAGTTTATCCAAATAGACCCTAAATAAATTAAAAGATAATTTTATATTGTTGTATCCAAACATAATTGATAGATAAAAAGATACTTTTAAATGAAATATCCAAACATCAAAATATCAAATTAATTTTATTTTTCTAAAAGGTCTTTTAATAAACAATCACTTCAGAAAAGATTCTTTTAGAAGCTCACTCAAACAAGCCTATAATATGTAAATGTCTACACATGGGCAATATGCTTAGAGACACTACTGAGTATTGAATATGATTTCTGTAACTTCACTTTTTTAAAACTTCTATTGGTATCTGATCTTTCTGTTGTCTGATAAAAGCCTGGTCTTGCTGATGGAGATTGCGAAGCTATTGATCAAGATATTCTTCAATTACAGAAGGAACTTCACCAACAGGTTTTAATACTTTTGTTTTATTTATTGATTATTTATTTATTTTTGGATTTCTTTTCTTTTGTTTTACTTTTTATATGTATATATGCTGCATTATGTGAAAGTTTTAACAGTTTTGACAGAAAATCCGCCTGAGGGGTATTTTTTTACACCTTGATTGTCCTTGCCCAATTATGCAGGTCACTGAAAAAGGAAAGGGCTTAATGAAACTCATTCCAGCAGTAGAAGAGGGCAGGGAAATGGAACAACGGTATGATTAGGTTTTAATACTTTTGAGTTTTGATTTGATAAACTCATGGAAATAATGTGTATGTTTAGTATCTATCTGGACCCTCACTAATCACTGAATGTTTTTTCCTCAACTGACAGAGCCCTTGAGCAAGTTGCTATGGAAAAACTTGTTGAGTTGGCTTATAAGAAGAAGCTGGTAATTTAACTTCTATTTATTTATTGATCTGTTCTACAGGTTATTTGAAACATGCTATTCATTTTCTTAACGTGTTTTTCTTTTTTTTTTAAATAATGCTATTTATTTTCTTATTTAAGTGACAAGTTTTAATGTGGTACTTACGTAGGATGATGTTAATTCCTCGCTGTTGGCTTGTTTTATTACAAAAATTTACTTGCAAGTTTTGTGCTTGACCTTGTCTTTCCCTTCCTTCTGTGTCAGCTTAGAAAGAGATGAGTTAAAAGCATTGCCATTGCTCTAGATTCTTCTTTAACTATTATGATGTGAATATGCAATAACAGTTTGTTTATGAAAGAGTTAACTGAATTGCACTATGAAATGACCCTCGGTATTGTTGATAGGCCACCCGTGGAAGTAGTGCCGCAAGAAATGGCCTTACTAAGGTTGCAAAGCCAGTTGCTTTGGCTTTCATGAAGAGGACACTAGCTAGATGCAGGAAATTTGTGGAAACTGGGAGGAGTTGCTTTCTGGAGCCTGTCTTTAAAGATGTGCTATTTGCTTCTCCTGCCCGTAATGGCAATGCTGGACCGGTCCTTGCTGTAAATCTACCACAAACTCTAAACTCTCAGCAAGATCATGCCTTTTCAGGTCTCCTCCATCTTAATCATGTTTTATGTGTTTTGAGTCTTTGGCATTTGCCTTTAGTTTCATTTATATTATTTAAAGCACTTATCTTTCTTGTTGCGTAACAAATTGGACCTTGGTGCTTGCAGGTTTGTTTCCTTGCAAGGAACAGGATGTGTTGGGAAATCTAGACAATCCCTCTGACCAGGATTTTGCCAGAACTGGACCAATACTAAACAGAGGGAAGAAAAAGGAAGTGCTACTTGATGATGTTAGTGGCTGTGCTGCTTTGAGATCTGAGTCAACTCTTGGCAATTCTTTCATGGGTGGAGCAAAGGGAAAAAGGAGCGGAAGAGAGAGAGACAAAGGCACTTCTGCAAGAAACTCTGCCTCAAAAGGCGGCCGGGGTGAGCGTAAAACCAAAGCAAAGCCCAAACAGAAGTCAGCTCAACTATCCACTTCTGGAATTGGATCTCATAGCCAGTTGATGGAAAATAACAACACTGAGCATAAATTGGCTTCTGGCTCTAATGAACCAACTTCCAGTGGTAGCAACAAGAAAAGCAAAGTGGGTTCTGCATCTCATGTGTCCATTGACCCTGAGGAGCCTATGGATTTTGCAAACTTGCATGAATTAGACCCCATGGAACTAGGTGTAGATAGTGAACTTAATGGGCATCAAGACCTGGACTCGTGGTTGAACATTGATGAGGATGGTTTACAAGATGATGCAGTGGGCTTGGATATACCAATGGATGATTTGTCTGATTTGAATATGCTTCTATGACAAGGTATTCTCTTGCACCAGTTGGCGCTTACAAAAGGGTGTTTTTTTGGGTGATAAGCTGCATATACAATTCACATGAATCAAGCATCTCATGATTCACTTTGCCCATTCTTTTTGTATACTTATGATTATCAATACAATACCAAAGATAGAAACCCATAAAAAGGGTTAAAGGAAAAAAGGAAATCGTAGTCCCCAATTGTTTATATGATTTAGAGCATTTCATAGGTTGTAATTAGTACTCATTCTTAACGAAATTTTGATCGTCTTCATTGTCCCGTATTTTTTCTCATGGTCTTGAAAATGTTCTCATTAAGACCTTAATTTCTGTAGCTTGAGTTCCTTGAAATTTAGTTCTTGTAAGTTTCTTTTTCTTTTTTTCCCCAACTAAACGTCATTTAATCTTAAATATAACTCTTAGTACTAAACAATTTATATATATTTTTTTTCACACACTTCTAAATAAAATATAATTCGTGCATTTTGCCCTTTTCTTTTTTTGGAACAAAAAAAACTCAACACACTTAAGTGGGGCAACAAAGTCAAACATGACACAAACAAAGAAATAAAAAAGAAAAACACAAGTGATATCAATTTATTGTCATTTATGATATTGCCATCAATAATCACTTCACTCTTTCTAGTTCAAAAATGTCCTTTTTTTTAATGACCTCAACACTTGCCTTTTTATTGTTGAAAACTCTTTTTTTTTGTTCCCGCTGAATATTCTAAATTACTGTAAAGAGCAGAGCATGATCAGCCACTTCTTTTGCTCATTTTTTCTATCAGACACTCCTGCTTAATTCTCAAATAACTCTTTGACGGTTTTCAGAACAGTCCAAACTCTATCGAAAGCATCACACCTGTCAAGTAAATTCACAGGAAAATAAATGGTGAACAAATTCCATATCCTTCTTACACAGAACATAGTTATTGTCACTCTGATGAAATACTCGTAATCTACACAACCTCTCTTTAGTATTTACCTTTTCCACTAAAACAAATCATCCAAAAAGCTCAATTCTCGAAGGAACCAACCCTCTTCAAATTGCACTTGTGAAGCTGTAGCTCGTAATATCTGTTTATAGAATTTTTGACAGTAACACCTGCACAAACGAATTAATAGAAAAAATATTTTTTTTAATCAAAATTTCAAACAACACTATCCTCTTTACCCGTTGATATTTTAACAGGTCTTAACCTATCATGAAGTTGATAGACAAGTTCCAACTCTCATTGGTACAATTCTCTTCTCGGACTTCTCCAATAGAAATTTCATATTTACTCTAACCCATCTCAGAATTTATAGTCCTTTATAATAGTTCCTTGTTAATTTGAAATAGAGAAGAGTCTTAGAAAACTCACTTTTAAATGACCACCTTGTAATCAATTATTTTTCCAAAATTATGTTCTTTTATCCCTTACTTTTATCCTTTGACAAATGTCTTTTTACAAGCTACTCTTTAAAGATAGTATCTAATTTGATAATATTACACTATGGTTTAAATTATTATAAGAGCATATTATCTTTTTTCACAATAAACAGTATTCCTTTTTTAAAAACCGTTACCACCACTTAAATAGAAATACTATATTTTTAATTACTGCATTCTTTACTCCTAATTCACCTAATTTTTTTGGTGCTTGTACCACTTTTCATTTTACTAAGAACATACCATATTGCTATCTTTTTTACTCCACAAAAATCTCTTTTGTAATGCAATCAACCTCTCTGCAACCATCTTTTGACATTTTACATTTTGTCCTTTTCTAATTTATCTCAACAATGAAACAAGTTATTTTTTTTTTAAGTTACATCTGAACATGTTGAAAAGAAGAAAAATAGTTGATTTTTGGTATTGTAATTATTTAAAGGAGATTTGATTAACCAATTTGGGCTGGTCGAGTGGTCAACTCACTTATTCACTTAAGCAATTAATCCTTAACTTGTCGAGTTGGGGGATAATGTGGGAAACAAAAAAAGATTTGATTTTGATTTTAATTTTTATGCACCGAAAAGGTAATTTTACAGGATTATCTAATCATATTTACGAATTTAGATGATTTCATAAATAATAAATTTAAAAAATTAATTATTTTTAGGTAGTTCCCCTTTCCAATAGTGCATGAAAATTGGGGAAATATCAAATATATATTGTATTTTAAGAGGGACGGAGAGACCAACTTCAACAATGGAATGCTTTGTTTTCTCCGCTTTCCGCAACTCTAACCGCTACTTCCTTCCTCACTTTTGATTCTCAAATTCGCATTTTCATCACACTATCAAATGATTCAGCAGTCGCTTTTCAACCGTTCTTCAATCTCTTTCTCCGCCCCACTTCCCACCACATCCCGAAAACGCTGCGGTTTCCTCAACCCGATTCGATGCGACGCCACGGATTCATCGCTTTCTCCGTCGCCGGCGTCGATTCCCGCCCCGCCAAAGCTGATGGAATCGGAGCGCAAGAGCGGGTCCTACCCTGGTGGGTTGGGCCCTTACACTGGCAGAGACCCCAATGTTAAGAAGCCACTGTGGCTGCGGCAGAGAGCTCCCCAAGGCGAAAGGTTCCAAGAGATTAAGGAATCTTTGTCCCATTTGAAGCTCAACACTGTTTGCGAGGAAGCTCAGTGCCCCAACATTGGAGAGGTTCCATTTCCGACTTCATTTTTGTTTTAGGAAACATGAAAAGATGTTTTTTTTTTTTTTTTTTGGCCTTGATTTGACGTGATTATTTAAATTATTGGTTTTTTTATTCTTATGGACAGTGTTGGAATGGAGGTGGGGATGGTATTGCAACTGCAACAATCATGGTTCTTGGGGACACTTGCACCCGTGGATGTAGATTCTGTGCTGTCAAGACTAGCAGAAACCCTGCTCCTCCTGATCCTATGGAACCAGAAAATACTGCAAAGGCTGTTGCTAGTTGGGGGTGAGTATTTGATGTGTGCTATTTTTGTTGACAAGTGTAGTTTCTTATAGTGGTTTGTGCTTTAGATATTCTTTGGTAGTAATTTATTATAGCTTATTCCATGTTAATTTATTTCGAGTTACCCTTTTTTGCAGTGTTGATTATATTGTCCTAACAAGTGTCGACCGTGATGACCTACCTGATGGAGGAAGTGGGCATTTTGCTCAGACTGTTAAAGCTATGAAGGTACGAGGATATGTTGGATTGTTGTCTCATGATGCATTTTACAAAGCATACAATGCAAATTGCAAATACATGCAAGTTTGAGAGTTAACTTTGCGATTGCTTTTGCAGAATCTCAAACCTGAGATCATGGTTGAGTGTTTAACCTCTGATTTTCGGGGTGATCTGAAAGCTGTTGAAACTCTGGTTCACTCTGGATTAGATGTCTTTGCTCACAACATTGAGACAGTCAAACGGCTTCAAAGAATTGTTAGAGATCCTAGGGCTGGGTATGTTGCATTTCTGGTCCAGCTGCCTTCTCACAATTTCAACTATTTGTTTCTTTTAAACTAAAATAAAAGGGTCAAAAAGAATATAAGATAACAATATATGATGTCAAAATTTGTTTATGATGGCCTATTACATGGATTTGATTTCATTAAATAATTTGCTGCTTGTTTGTTTGCTACCCTTTGTTTCCATATAAAACCTACATTTGTGTACAACTATTATCCACTGTGTGTGTATATATTATATTACCATATACAGAATATGTAGCTGTTATAATGAGTAAGATTAGGCTAGATTTAACCCTTAAATCCTTGTAACTTAGTATAAGAACCTCTGAAAATCAGTTCAAATTCTGTTCTTGATACTTGTACATTTATCTATATGTTTGGTATTTAATTTCTTCCATTCTCTGGCATATCTGCTCACAATATAATTTGACTGAATAATTTATCGTCACTTGGTTATACATGAATAAACAATTACAGTCTGTTTCCGTTGGCGGATCTTTTCTCTGCTCTGAATCACCATCTGCTCAGTTTCTGTTTCATATATGTAGTGTGGTTGTAGGTATGAGCAAAGCTTGTCAGTTCTAAAGCATGCAAAACATAGCAAAGAGGGAATGATAACAAAAACCTCTATAATGCTGGGCCTTGGAGAAACTGATCATGAGGTGAAAGAAGTGATGGCTGATTTAAGGGCCATAGATGTTGATATTCTGACATTTGGTCAGTATTTGCAGGTTAGTCAATGTAAATGTTTTGGTGCTGTCCATATTTCCTTCTCATAGATTTAATTTGAATCTGAAAATTCCACCCATGCTTACTGGTGATGCTAATCCTTCACGCAATCCAATAATTTTTTGGGTTGCAAGGAGCATGCTTTACCAAATCTATGAGAGTATTTTATGATTGGCTTGGCTGACAATGCACCTTAATGATCAATTATTGCGATCTATTGATGATTCGAAAGATGTCATTGTTGCAGCCGACTCCCTTGCACTTGACTGTCAAAGAGTATGTTACACCGGAGAAGTTCGCTTTCTGGAAAGAGTATGGGGAGTCTATCGGTTTTCGTTATGTAGCCAGTGGGCCACTGGTAAGCTCTTAGATGCATCAGAATTTCCTTGTACCCTTCTTTTGGTATGATTAACATGCATGTGCTAGGTCACTCACAGCAATAAGAATCTTCCACTTTGAATGTAACAGCATGTGTTGTGCTTCTAACGGTTTGTTATCGTCTTCATTAAACCGATCAGTAACATGTTTTGCAGGTTCGATCGTCGTACAGGGCTGGAGAGCTATTTGTCCAGACAATGGTACGCGAAAAAGCCAAGACCGCTGGTGACTCGTCGTCCTGAATTTTTTATCTTTGATTATGCATAGCATACAACACAAGATTATGAGTTTTTCACAAGTGCTGCTGCAAGAAAAATTGGTTACGTGAGGAGATAAAATTGATATGTTTGATGTCAGATACATTGTTATATTGGCATTACATTATCTGTGTCAGTACTGTTTCTTGATTCAAATTCTTTAACAATCAATTTACGGCAGTTATAACTTATAAGACAGAATCTACACCAGAAGAAGAAAGAGGACAACAAACTCAGAAGCATCAGAACTCTAGAACTGTAATTGAGTTATCATAGGAAAGGCTGTATTTAGTTGACTTTTTCTTCATTATTTTCTTGATCTAATATATTTTTATCATTTTATAGGCTGCTTTTAAAAATTAAAATGCAGGCATTATCTTTCGACAATTCTATGATGAAGAGGCTTTTATGTGGAGAGAACGAAGTGTATTATCGATTTTAAAAAATTAATAAAAATAAAATGACACATTTAACTATTCATGTCCAGACTCTTGTGCGGAGAAAGCATAATAAGATTCATGGTCTCTTTCTTCAAGATGGGGTGTGGGAAACGGACCCGGATGTCCTTAGAAGGGAAGCTGAATCCTTCTATAAACGCCTATTCTGCCAGTCGGAGGATGTAGACTTATGCTATGCTCCAGGAATGTTTCAGCGACAAGAAAAGAGATTTTCACCGGAGTCTCCTCCATCAGATTCGTTCAAAACTTGGGCAAGTATTTAGGGGTGAACCTTAATCACTCTCGGGTGACACGCGCAACTTTCAACGATGTTTTGGACAAGATTCGGGGAAGGCTAGCCAGCTGGAAAGGAAGATTGCTTAATAAGGCAGGCAGACTCTGTTTGCTCAACTCGGTAGTGACTGCGATTCCTACTTATCGCATGCAAGTATCTCTCTTCCCTAAAGGGGTAACTAATAAGATAGAATCCATGATGCGAAACTTTCTATGGAAGGGTCAAGCTGATGGTAGAGGCCTGAATCTAGTTAACTGGAAAGTGTTGGTCCCTCCTAAGAAGTTTGGAGGTCTGGGAATTAGAGATCTTTTTTGTGCCAATATTGCTCTTCTTGGAAAACTAGTTTGGCAACTTTTTCACCATCCCAACAAGCTATGGGTTCAACTGTTGACGGAGAAATACCATTCTTCTAAGGATGATTGTTTTAGTCGGTCTCGAGGAAGTGGATCTTATATTTGGAAGAGTATATGTCGAGCTTGGGATATCCTAAAGGAAGGGTTTAGTTGGTGCATTGGGGATTTGGAACAGAACTTTTGGTTTTCTGAATGGAGAAGAGAGGGGCGACTGTGTCAGGAGATGGATTATGTTCACATTTCTGATTCAGATCTCAGGATCTTGGACCTTTCGTCATCTGGACAGTGGAACCTTGAGAATATCTATTCTCCTCTGAATCAGTCTCTGCAGAGCAACATTAATTCTTACAACCCAGATGTTCAAGCTGGTTCAGAGGTCGGTTGGTGTTGGACTGGTGCGGCCTCAAAGGTTTATGATGCTCATAGTGGTTATTTATGGCTCAGTAAGAAGATGTTTAGTTGGGAGGATAGGGGTAATTGGCTTTGGCTTTGGCGTCAACATGTTCCGGAAAAGCACAAATTTTTGGCCTGGCTATGTCTTCGGGAGGCTCTTCCTACTGCTGCATTTCGTTTTAGAAGGGGCATTTCGCACACGGATAGCTGTCCACGATGTTTCTCAAGTCAGGAGTCGGTTTTACATTGTATTCGGGATTGTCCAAAAGCCCAACTTGTTTGGCAAGCTTTAGGGATCTCCGATCAACCAGTGGATTTGATGAGTTGGTTCTTACATAATAGCAAACAGCGCCCCTTTAGATTCTTTTCTGGTCTCTGGTGGATTTGGTGTTCGAGAAACAACGAGATCTTTCATCCTCACGAGCATTGGACCACAGACAAGGTGATTGGTATGGCTTTGTCCTTAGAAAAGGAGCTCCGAAATATTTTTGAGTTGCAACGACTATCTATCCCCTCAACCATTAGTGGCTCTTGGATTCCCCCCTCAGTGGGTACCTTTAAGATTAATTGTGATGCTAGCTATCCTGGCAGTGGTGCTCGAGTTGGTTTTGCTTGTGTTAGCAGAGATTGGAAGGGAAGATGGCAACGAGGCTGTCTGGGAACAATTGAGAGTCGTAGCATTTTGCAAGGAGAGTTGTTTGCTATTTGGAGAGGCTTTCTTTTAGCATGGGACTCGGGACAAAGAGACATTATATGTGAGACAGACTGTGTGGAGGCTTTTACTATTGTCAATAATTTACAAGATTGCTCTGGGTTTACTGATCCTTTGGTGTTAAAAATCCGAGATATCATGTCTTGGAAATGGCGTGCTGATCTTCGGTTGATCTTGAGAGATGCAAATACAGTAGCACACATCATGGCAAAGACTGCAATGAGGACTATTTCTCCCCAAGTGGAGCTTCCATTGCCTTGGAAGGAGTTTGAGAGTAGTATTCAGCGGGACTGCCTTTCTTAAGTAGTTTCTTGTCTTTTTTTTTCTTTCTTAGTTTTTGTTTATTTTCTTTTAAGTCACCAAAAAAAAACTATTTATCAAAATGACATTATCCTTTCTCATAAATTGATGAAAGAAACGATGTGAATGATTCTAAATTTAGGAGAAAGGATAATGTCATTTCTATTTTAAGAGAATGAATCTTTTCAATTTTTTAAAATAAAGATGTAAAGTGTGATTTTTAACTTTTTAATATTTTTTGTCTCACTTATAAAATATATATAAGAGATCATATTTTATTTTCTCAAATAAAAAAAAATTAACATTATCATGTGAAATGTGACATCAAAAATTAAGAGTGACATTATCATTTTTTTTAAATTTAGATGCATATTTTAGTAATAATTTTATTGAGTCCTATTAGTTTTTGTCTGAAAGTTAAATT
>NC_029793.2:142501757-142524935 GCF_000816755.2 Arachis ipaensis | reverse complement strand
TGATTTAGTAACTGATTTTTGGTATACACCTCAGACCTAGCGTGATTGATTTTCAATTACATGAAAAAATGTAAAAATGAAAAAAAAATTAAGAGTGTGAAACAATATTTTCTTTTTAATTATATAAAGAAAAATGTATTCCTTACAAACTTACTATTGCTCTGCACATGCAAGTCTATGAACGACAGAGTATGAGCCTCTGAGACAAACTTTAAGGAATGAGCTCTATGATATTTGCCATGTGTGCGAGACACCAAAGTTGACCAACTACTTTATACCAAATAATCCTAAAAGCTATCTTTCTTTTTAAGTAAAAAATAAGTCACTTTATGCATCCAATTTGTATGGGTCTGCACGCAAGCTTTGGTGGACAACCCCTACAAAATTTTGAAGCTTTACTTTAACTGATGCATTTTAAACAAAATTTCGTTCAGTTTGGACCACTATTCCACCAAGGAGTTTTCTGTTGTTTGATCTAATAAATGGGGAGTGTTCACTTCTTTAACATAGTTGTTGATTTGGTAGGTGATTTTTAACGTGCATGTATCATTTTTGATGACCAATTCGCTTACAAAACAAAGGAAAAAGCAATGAATGTAGCAAACAATGAGTTGTTGGATGCTGTCATTTTCTGTCCACTAAGCAATCCTCACTTTATGGTAAAGCAAAGGTTCTTAAAGTAGAAATTGACAACCAAACTATGAATTCCTATAAATATTGGAGTTGAATGATTGATGAAGCAAGTTGTGAAGCTAAGTTTAGCCATCAGTGAGTAGAAAATTTCAGACATAACATTCAATGTTTTCTTGATATCATCATCTAAACTTTGATACTAGTACTACAAGAGGTAGTTAGATACTTAGATTCCAAGAAAATGTTGAATGAAGTTTCAGTGCTGTTACTTCTTTTGGTATTCATTATTGCTGCTATGGCTTCTGATCCAGATCCAGTGATGGACTTCTGCATAGCCAAATCACCAGAAAACGTCTTCGAATGCAAGAACTCGTCCGCGGCAACCATAGAAGATTTCACCTTCTCTGGGATAAAGTTTCCAGGGAACTTCAAAAAAACTGGTTTTTCTTCTGTGGCTGTGAATTCAAATGTGTTTCCGGGTTTGAACACACTGGGGGTGTCATTTGTGAGAGCAGATTTTGATGTTGGTGGTATCAATGTTCCTCACTACCATCCAAGAGCAACAGAGGTTGCTTTTGTGCTGGAGGGGAAGATTTATTCAGGATTTGTCGACACGAAGAACAAGGTTTTTGCCAAAGTTCTGGAGAAAGGGGAGGTAATGGTTTTTCCAAGAGGAATGCTGCATTTTCAGTTGAATGTTGGAGATGGCCCTGCTACTATTTTGGGAAGCTTTGATAGCCAGAATCCTGGTTTGATGAGAATTCCAAATGCAGTTTTTGGTTCTGATATAAAGGTGGAGCTTTTGGAGAAGGCTTTTGGATTGAATTCTAAGGAGCTTGCTAAGTTGAAGAAGAAGTTTTCTTCTTAGATATGTTCTTTCTGTTAATGAGAAAAAAAATTTTGAGGCCTGATAAATTGAATGATCAAGGTGTAATCACATCATGCACAGTGGAATTTTTTATGTATTGCAGAACATTAATGACCATTAGCTGAAATTTTTAATTTCCCATCAGTGAGAAGTTATTTGATTAATTTGTACTTTATTAATTTTGATAATTGATCCCAATATTTGAAGGGCCTACTTCATCTTTAAGATCCATCTTCATTTAGCATGAATTTATAGCTACCTTAATTTAGTATAATTGCTTTTGCTTTTTCATATTTTAAAGTCAACACATTAGTTAATGACTGGTGAGTTTGCAATCAAAGGAGTAGTTGGTTGAGTTATATTTTGTATGTCTGTTCCTTTACTTTTGCCGTTTACTGCGCTTTGCCTTTATGATTCAACAGCATCATTTCAAGGAGGCTGTCACTTCTCCAAAAGCTTCTTTGTTAAAATGCTCCTCTTGCCCCCCATTTGGTTGTTGCACTCATTTTGCTCTCCCATGAGCAACTAGGTGTCATGCTTTTGTTGAAGAACCAAACAAGCCAAAATTAGATTATACATTAATGCCTTTTAATAATATAAAGGCGCGGCCGATGCTACGTTAACGCAGGATGCGGGGAAGAGTCGCACCCCAAAGGGTCCAGTGTAGGCAGACTAACATGATAATTAAATCAGTGATTGATTACACAACTTGAACCTGTGACCTTAAGGTCACATGGAGACAACTTAACCGTTGCTCCAAGGCTCTCCTTCGCGCTTCTAATAATATATGACATGACTTTCTTTTCCCATATTCATAAACTTTGGTTTATATCACAAAGGAAAAGTGATTTGGCAGCTTGCCGAAATCAAAATGACAGATCCAAGCATAGTGTTATAAATCAAATAACATTAAACTTAAACAAACACCTGAGCAACCATGTTCTTGTCAAATGATAACACCACACCTTGACTTTACATTTTCCACAGCTATACTGTTATAGTTAATAGCTAAACCAATGCACTCAGCATTTCATTCCAAATGTCAGGCACCCCAGGGAGGCACCAATGGCTGCAATCCGAGGAAAGGCCGGTACCTGGTTTCTGCTTCATTTCTTCGCTAATCGCCTTTCTATACACCGAGGGATGTCCATCTCTTCGGAATGCAGTCATTGTTGTAATATCTTGCAGGTACACTGGAAATCTCATTCTTTTCAGCACTGCTTGTAGCACTACCACTGGTTCAGGAACATGTATGTGGCTAAAAGATTGTATAGGCTGCCTCTGATTGTAGCATTTCCATCCATTTTGCCTTCATATAAGGCAAGATCAAAGAATGAATTCCATTCTGAATTAGGAAGACATAATCAAGGTAAGTTGCAGCAGATAAAGATAGATGGTACCTGTTATGTCTAGGTGACATGCTTCGAAAAAAGACTCGGGTTCTTTGGGGGTCCAAATTCAGATCCACCCACCTTGCCCATGTGCTAAGTCCTTTATGATAGGCAACCATAGGATTCATGTTTGTGATGATCCTATTTCCCTCCATGTAATAATCCCATCTGGTATTTAATTAATCAAGACTCAGAAAGTTAATTTACTGAGAAATTGAAACTTGGAGGAAAAGAAAATGATGCTGAATTTAAGTAGAAGACTAGAAGATGAGAAAGGTTTCTTACGAGCTTGATTCGCCGGAGTGAGTCCACCAATGAGCCGAATCGAATACCAGAACATCAACTCCTTTCCAGTACCTTGCATTGTCTTCAATCATATCCAAATGTAAAACTCTTTTATTTTGATTTCCCTTCTTTAGTTCTACCAGGAGTGGCGCCCAGAAGAACTCAATTGATGTCTCAAAATCCTGTAAGCAAAAAACAAAACTGAGGTCATTCAATTTTAGATGGAAAAAAGAGAATATTATTGATTATCATCTTACCATGGCATGGAAAGCCATTGAAGGACCATTATAGGTCACTTTTTTCCTACCAGTTGGGATAACTCCTTGAACTAAACAAACAAGAGATTCCCATTGGTTTCTCATTATGGAATCACCAACCAGCATTATTCTCTTTCTCCTCATTTTTCCAAGAAATCTCAGTGCATCAAACCTGTTAGGATTTAGGATATGTCACATTAACAAGCAAAACAATATAAGCAGGATTCATTTACAAACTAATATATGCTAAGTTTTCTACTTTGTAACTGAAGTTTGAGCTTTAATAACCTATCTTTTGTACTAGCTACCAAACATGCATCACAATCTTGATCATGCAAGCATTTAACAAATCATTTGACAACATATAAAAACCTTGGGATGGAACAGCCAAATGGCTTCCACTTCCACTTCTCATAGTCAGAATCTGGCCTCCCATTCTTTTGACAAGTTACTGCTGTGCTGAGATAGGGACAGTTGGGATCATAGAGAGGGTAAGACTCATCAAAGACCCATTTTCCAACTGAAAAGTCACATTTCTTCCAAGAACTTTTTCGGGTTTGCACCAAGTTAACATCTTCAGATTCCATGGCAAGCCAGCTTAACTCATCCTCTGGGTTGATTAGTGACAGTGTGCAGTGCAAGATGCTGCAGAAGAAGAGAAAGGACCACAAGTGAAGCTTTGGTTTTGCCATGGAAGCACAAGGTGTGAGAGTATAGTATAGTGTGAAGGGTCCTCAAAGGAGGGAAGGACTTTGTAGTTTTAGAAGAGACTCATTGTGTCGATGGAAAAGTGCTTTGTCAAGGCATGACTTGCGGTGGTGTGGACCATGGAAATTTTGTTACTTTTACTGTTTACTTATTGCCATAGCCATTGCCCTGCAACAATCAAGGATCACTACTTCTGTACTAGGTGGTTGTCATCATAATTTTTTGTCATTACTCATTGGATAAAAGAAATAAAAAGTTGTTTTAAAATATTTCTTCAATACATACTTAATCAACACCGATCAGTATTAGACCTGTAATTCTCTAATTGATCCTTAATATAGCATTTGCCTTATCCCTTTTTTAAAATTATAATAAAGAAAAAGAGATAATTCCGGGTAAACTTAACAAATATTGTGCTACAGATATGTTAAATTGAAAGTAAGCATCCGATGGATATGACAGAGAGAAGGCCAATAAAATATTTACTTTTCTCAAAAATACACGTGCCCTTATGACGTTTTAAATCAACTCATAGATCATAATCAGTACTTCTAAATTCTAAGGTACTTGGGTATCATTTTCATCAAGGGTGCGTTTAAAAAAGGAAATAAAGGAAGAAAAGAGAGGGGGGAGGAAGAAACTCTTAACCAAAATAACAAAAAAGCAGGGAAATTGTTTAACCAAAAAAGCTGATGGATTTAGTTTGCAAGCTAAATGAATTTATGGTGCCAATAGAGGAGAGAGACAAGCCTTATTTTTCTCTAAGAAAATAGCCTAACTATAATTTAAACAAGAATTACAGGTACATAAATAAACTGTAACTGCCAACTAGGAAAGAACAAATCATGCTGGAACGGCTACTGTCTGTCGTCAAAATATTTGAGGCTATTAAAGCCACAAAATGAAGCCTGATGAATAGTAGATCCACCTTGTGAAGAATACTTGCCATGAACTCACTTGGGAAGCCCATTCTCACTGTTGAGAAGAGCTTGACTTTCATCAGAAAGCAAAACGGGTCCCCTCCCAGGTCTGGTGCATATGAAGTAATTAACATCCCCCTTGAACTTTTGTGATGGAATATTATCTTTAATTTCTGGAGGTGGTGGCAAAGCTTCCACATCTTGTATTCCATTTATCCCAGCATCTTTTGCAATGGACTTGTCGCCAATAATGTAACTGGAATGAAGAGTTTTGTTGGGATCTCAAGAACTCAGGATCAACAAAAATGATAAAACAGCATCAACTTATAAAACTAAGAAAGCACCTGTCGAGGTCACCCGAAGTTGGAGGGAAGTAGTATAACAGCCTCTGAAGTAAAAGGGCAGCAGTTTGTCTATTACGCGCAATTAGGACTGCATTTGGCCCAGCATCAAATGTATAAGCTACCTGCAAGTCAAAGCGGTCACCATAAATACAGACCTCCAGATTTGTAATGTATGTTTATTTATGTGGGGCATGGTGCAATGTATATACAAATAAACCATAAAAGCCATGTATTTTTGCACATATTATGCATGCAGGGTTTGTGCATGACTTTGGTGCAGAGGCATAATGTCACTGCAAAAAGTTATCAGCCCATACAATTCTCTCTTTTCCTCCTTTTTATTCATGCAGTAGCGCTCTCTCATCAAATAGAAAATAACTATTCAAAGATCACTATTTTTTATCTGATAAATTCCTTTTTTTTTGTCAGGGATCTGATAAATTCTGTCCAAAATAATTGGTATGGTCGGATCCAATGGAAAAGTGAAACAAAGTGCATAAAACTTGTCCTATGGAGGAGAACTTTCAACTATAACAAATTTGGATATGAACAATAAAGTAGTTCAAACCTGGGGAGATTCTTCTGAGCGGTTCCACTTTTCAATGATGCTGATTATCCTGAAATGTAATAGCATAATCAATACTTAAGTGCGCCACACTAGTTTTCTGATAAAATAGACCTGGGTATCCAACAGTCAAAATTATCAGACCTATGTGAAGTATCATTCATGTAAAATATAGGGGGCCACGTATCCAGGCAAACAGCATGAAACTGGTTGCTATCAGTACAGGTCAGCCGTGAAAAGGAAGCAAAATCACGATTCCTAATGGCTTCCTCCATTTGCAGTATCCGCTTTGGCACTATTTCCTATTGAATACCAATTTGGGGCACACAAAAATGTTATTTGTGCTTTCATAATCAATAACTAGTGTTTACATTTAAGCTTCAAAATTGGTAGAAAAACAGCAGAAACTAAATTCCGTTGTTAGCAAATAACGACGTGCTAGAAATTAATGTCTTAGTGTGGACAAAATATGTTTGGATAGTAGGTTTTTATCATTATTTTTTGAAGCAATAATATTACAATTGAAGCGGTGAAAAGAAGTACCTTTGCTCTATGTTGTAAAAGCAAACTTGTTTCAACACTCTCCCGCATTCCAGAGGTGCTACTGGTTTCCTTCTGACGTGAACTAACCTATAAATGAATAAGATGGAAAGTTGAGAAAAATATGACATGTGACGAACACATAGTATTAACTATTAAGATAAATAAAATGGCTCTGAGATGAGGAAATTCCTTCACAGATGTTACTTAACCACCAGCACATTCCACAACCTAAAGGATTAAAACCCCTCTGTATCCGAGTCTTAAAACCTTTGTTATAATAGACATAGGTGTCATGCCATGTTTGGCAGAACTGAAGAACAGCACTCATGGGAAAGTTGAAAGGTGGCTTTGGTGGTATTCTAGTGTTAAGCCATCTCTTCAAATTTCAACACATTGGGAAGCAAATCTCGGAAATTGTATCACAATATTACTAAATTTAGTGTTGTTATTATTATTACATCCTAGATTCATGTAGGTTAGTAAAATATCAAATATAAAATCTACAAACAATCAATATGATAACAATTGCAGCCAAATAATAGTATTGAGAATATTATGACTGTAGAAAGTAGAAACTAGTAAATAATGGGGAACTAGTAAGTACAAATTTTGGGCAATATCAATAACAGAGAGTGGAAGTAGACACATACGACAGCAATAATAATAACAAGATCATCCCAGTGTTTTTCATCAGCAAGTTGAACTGCAAGACTATCACTTCCATCTTCCTCCTACATGTTTGAAAGGAGCAGAAATGACACATCAATTCTCAAGTAACAAGGCTGTGTGTAACATAAACGATAAAATGGACTCAAAACTTACTTTTCCCATTATCCACTTCACGAACCCCCCAAATAAGCTGCGACAAGCACTACCTGATCCTTGCCTGTATATAATAACAGTTTCCATGATTGCCAGGACAAATCAAAGTGCAGGGTGTCCAAACCAAAACACAACACCTTGCATATTTAAAGTCATAAATAATAAAAGAATACCTTGCAATAGCTGATAGCTGACTTTCATCTTCTTTGACATTCATTAGCTTCCCAATGGAATAAACTAATAACAGAAAATGGAAGTTGTTATGGAAAACCACCCACTTATATTAAAATGAAGGTGCATTAGGGTTTGTTAGAACTTAAAAACATGTGTATTACCAAGACATGCAAGACCCGCAGCTGACGAAGCCAGTCCAGCTGCAGTTGGGAAGTTGTTGTATGAAGCAATGTGTAAGTGCAATTTGCTCCAATCCTCTTTCGAGATCTTAATACCCTTTTTCTTATCCTCAACATCACAAGCACGCTTTCGGAGCTCCCTTAAACAGCTCTGGAACCTTCCACCAGAAAGAGCAATCTCCTACACTAACCAGCAAAATCAAATTCCACGAATCAAAATTTGAAAGAAAGAATGACAACTATCAACACTCACATCTTGGCACATCCAAAACACTCCTTTGTTGCCACTTCTTAATTTATATACGTGTGTTTTTGTCCTCTCTTTTTCTTTCCAATTATTCTTTTTAAACAAAACGATTAAATAAGACAGACGACACAATTCTTTGTATACACGGTTATTGCCAATTCTCTAAAGCCTGTAGGAGTCTGAAAGTGACAAGCAAAGCAGTGGAACATGACCTCAAGGATCAAATAATTACACCAGTTCTTAGATATATAATAATTCATATGCCTCTACCTACATAACGACTTAAATTTTTAGAAGAAATGATTCATGACACGGTATCCGAGATCCTACATGACCAAAAGGTCTAGAGTGCATAATGTTAACTGTAAATCGCAGCATTACTTCTTCATCTACTACGTTACAAATACATATTTATTCCTCCCATTTTAACCAAAAAAGTCATTTTTATTACATGAACATGCATGTGTTAATTCCCTATACCGCCATTACACATTTAAACAGAAAACAAAGGTGGAGTACAAACACGATGATAAAAACCAATCAAACATTAGAAACAAATTTTACCTTGCCATTGAGCCACATACGATCTTTCTGGAAGCTGGGGCTCACAGCAACAGTGGTGGTGGTGCAGAGGTGACTGGGATCAAGAGTGACGCTGATGCTATCATTGACCGGTAAGATTAGGGTTTCATCCCTCTTCCCCCAATACTTGATCACAGCAATGTTGGTTGGTGTCTGAGCAGTCACCATCAGCACCCAATTCTGCGATTCACCCGCCATTTCCAGCAGCTCCAATTCAACAATCACACGCACTCGCCCGCAGAAACAAATCTGAGTAAAATAAACAAATTGCCGGGAATTTCAAACGCCACAGAAAAAACAGCGGGAAAATAGGGGGGAGATGGAGAGAAATAGACAGAGAAGAATGTGAGGGAAACGGGGCGTACCAGAAATTAGGTTGTAACGTGAAGTTGAAGAAAGAGATCTGATCTGAATGAACGTGATGCGATTGGAACGCCACCGAATTGAAAGGAAAGAGGAGGAGTTGGAGTTGTTTGTTGAAAGGAGTAGGAAGAAGACGCCTCTTATATAGTACAGTCACACACACCACAGAACAGAACGGGAAAGGGATCTAATTTCAGTGAAATAAGATTCAACAGTTATTATCGATTGTAAATTTGTAATAATCTTCTTTTCGGGTTCCAAATTAAGATGGGTCCACTCTATTAATCAGTAATCACTGCCAAACCAAGAGTTGGTTGGTTACTTAAATTAGGCGTCCATTTCAGAGTTTAGAATCTTTGTTATTTAGTTCTTGAATACTACTCGCCACAACATACAACGACATTGTTTGTTTCATATAAGGTCAATATTAAACCAACTATATTAATATTTGCATTTATATTTTCATGTGAAGATCATTTTAGATATGTTGTAAAGAGTTTAATTTTGATATTGTCAGTATAAAGTATTTTATATAATCGTATAATCACATTCGTTTTTTTTATGATCATTCATACAGATAATATAAAAGATAGTTATTTTTACTGATATGGCGTGACGTAATTGAATATACGTGTACAACTATTTTACGCTGACAATACATCAAAATTAAATACATATTATAAATTTTATTCACTTTAATAAAAATTATGAATTACATAAAAAAATTAATNATATCTAATACAGTTATTTTTAATATTTTTGAAGTTGTAATAACTAATAAGTATAAAGAAAAACGAAAAAATTATGCATCCATGTATTTTTTATATGGTTATTAACCAAGTAATTTTTTCCACACACGCGTCCCCTACCCCTCACTCGTTTGTCATACACGCGCTACATATAACGTGCTGCAACCTAAAGTTTTGTTCAATGTAAACCTTCTACTGCAACGTAAACCTCCTTCTTCTTCTTCTTCTTCTTTTCTGCTCGCGTTCTTCCTTATTGATTTATATTGCCTTCGTCGTTCTCCTCTGGTCGCGCTCATCTTCTCGTTTTCTTATTTCGATCTGGTTGCATTTATCTTCTTCCTATTCTTCGTCGTTTTCTTATTCGATCTGCATTTCTGAATCGAAACAATAAATGACTCAACTTCAAATCAGAAGAGCGATTTGGATTACTCTTCTGAAACGAATCAAATTGACAAAGTTTGGATTATTCAATTTTGAATCGAATTGAATGGAATACAATTGCTAATTTGAATTGAATTAAATGGACGGAGGTGTACTGAATTGAATTGAATTGAATTGATAATATGTAAATTGTAGGCAGAGTTATTTGAATTTGATTTTATATAATGGATTATGTTTTACTCACTCAGTACTATACAATTATTTCACCATGAGTACTGTGTTCGGTTCATCATGAGTACTGTGTTCAGTTCACCATGAGTATTGTGTTCGGTTCATTCTACAGAAAGCTGTTTGAATTTGATTTTATATAATGGATTATGTTTCGTTCACTCAGTATTATACAATTGTATTGTGTTCGGTTCACCATGAGTACTATGTTCGGTTCACCATGAGTACTGTGTTCAGTTCACCATGAGTACTGTGTTTGGTTCATTCTGCACTATTCAAAACTCTTCTTCCTCACCTTCTACTGCTTTTTCACCAGAGAGATAAGGAGAAAAAGATAAAAAAAAATACAGCAGCAACGACAACAAAAGAATGACGATAGAGTTTCAGGGTTTAGGGTTTATGGGTTCAAGGTTCAGTGTACAAGGGTTCAGTGTGTTTCAAACTTTCGGTTCGTCCCGTGTATTAATTTCAGTTCACCGTGTTCATAGTTGAGGGTTTAGGGTTTAAGGGGTTTAGGATTTACGGTAGGGTTCAAGGTTTATGGTTTAGGGTTTAGGGTTTAACATTCAGGGTTCGGAGTTTAGTGTTCAGGGTTCGGGTTCAGGATTTAGGGTTTAGGGTTTAGGGTTTAGGGTTTAGCGTTCAGGGGTTCAGGGTTCGGGTTCAGGATTTAGGGTTTAGGGTTTTAGGGATTTAGGGTTTATGGGTTCATGGTTCAGTGTTCAGGGTTCTAGTTTTAGTGTTTAGGGTTTAGGGTTCAGTGTTTAGGGGTTCATAATTTTTTTGTAAACAGGAGAGCGATTTGGATTACTCTTCTGAAACGAATCAAACTGACAAAGTTTGGATTATTCAATTTTGAATTGAATTAAATGGACGGAGGTGTAATGAATTGAATTGAATTGATAATATGTAAATTATAGGCAGAGTTATTTGAATTTGATTTTATATAATGGATTATGTTTCGTTCACTCAGTACTATACAATTGTTTCACCATGAGTACTGTGTTCGGTTCACCATGAGTACTGTATTCGGTTCATTCTGCAGAAAGCTGTTTGAATTTGATTTTATACAATGGATTATGTTTCGTTCACTCAATACTATACAATTGTATTGTATTTGGTTCACCATGAGTACTATGTTCGGTTCATTCTGCACTATTCAAAACTCTTTTTCCTCACCTTCTATTGCTTTTTCACCAGAGAGAGAAGGAGGAAAAGACAAAAAAAATACAGCAGCAACAACAATAAAAGAATGACGATAAGGAGAAAACACGTGAAGAAGAAGGAACGCGAAAAAGGAGGAGAAGGAGGAGAAAGAGGAAGGCGAAGAAGAAGAAGACGCTCCGTGCGTAAACGAGCGTGAGAAGTGTTGGACAAGAGCGATTTCATGTGTGTTAGCTGCGTGTATTTCACGTTTCATTTAATGGTATTAAATTTTTTTAGTGTTAGACTAACTTGATTACATGGTTACATGAATGTGTAGCATCCTGAAAGAAAAATCATTATGTATGAATAAGTTAATGAATTTATGCCTACGAAGATAAGATGATAAAGTAGAAGTCAACATTAAATTTTATTATCTTAATTTCAAAATTAATTAAATACTATATTTTTTTACTTTATTATTTTTTTGTTTTATAAACTTCAGAAGAACTTTAACTGTTTTCTAAAGTTCTAAGAGTTTGTATTAAGGTGAAATTTTAGATACAGTCAATTTTCATATGAAGTTGATAGTTAAGAATTATTAAATATTTTAACTGATTAAATTGTTATCTAACGGATCTCAATTATCAACTTCGCATGAAATTGACTGTACCTGAGTTTTTACCTTATATTAAACAATAAAGCTAGGGTTTCAAACGTTTTTTAAATCAAGTTTTCAATCAAGTCGTCGTACATTTCTTCTTCTTTGTATATATATGTTGTTGCTGCTTCTTCTTCTTTTACGTATTTCTTTTTTTAATGTCATCGTTCTGCTCCCACCTTCTTCTTCTTCTTCTTTTTCTCTTCCTATTTTTTTTCTTCCTCTTTTTTTTTCCTCCTCATCCTGCTTTATTATTATCATTATTATTATTCGTCGTCTTCTTTTTTTCCTTTTTCTCTCGTATATTCAACAAAGATATATATTAAATACAAATTTTTTTTGTAGTATCTATACAAATTTATATGCTCTGTAACAAAATTTCTATAATAAAATTTTTGTATTGAAAAAATACAGAAATAAAAATTCACGTGATGAAATATGCGTATTATTTTAATATGTACCAATTTAGTTTGATTTAATTACCAAAAATATTTGTACAATAGCATCATCTTATACTAAATTATTAACTATTTTCATAAGTATCAAAATTGATAGGTTTACATGTCAAATCGCACTGCTCTATTATTAGTTTATTATTACATAAATAACATGACGTGAGTTTACGAGTTTTATTAGTGTTTACACCATTTTTGGCCGCTAAACACTTCTTTATTTACCTGCACATATAAATAATCTTTTAATTTATAAATCATATGGGTACACAAACAATATAAATAACAGAATGTATTTCAGGTCTATTAATCATTTAAAACAAAGATAATATATAATTAATTTAAAATTTAATTTTTAAAATTAAAATTAACTTTTTTTAATCTATTATTTAGATTATTAAAAAAAAACGTTATTCTCCTATATTTTTTCTATGTGTATTATGTTACAGTATTATGAAGACGTTGCTCTAGCTTACAGTAACAAAAAAAAATCATTAGATTTTAGGTTACTAAAGGTAATATTTGGTGGAGAGATAGAGACGGAAAGACTAAAACTGAGAGACTGAGAGACAGAGATTGAAATAAATCTCAGTATTCTGTTTGGTGTAAAGTGGGAGACAGAAATTGAAATAAGAATGAAACTCTAATTTAATTTGCACAAAGGATAAAATTGAAATTAATTAATTAAAATGAAGATATTTTAGATATAAAATGTTATTAAAGTTTCAGTCTCTATCTCTAAAAATTTTAGTCTCCCCGTGTCTCTACTTTTTGGAGGTACTGAAATACTGGAATTTTAGAGATAGAGACAGAAATTTCAGTCTCTCAGTTTCTGTTTTAGTACCTCAAAACAAATGCTACCTAAATGTTGATCTTATTCTTACTAACTAATCCAACCTCTATTGTCATTAAAGATGTCTAGTTACTAGTTATTTCAAAGAATTTTGTGGCAAGGTTAGGTAACATGGGACAAATTAAATTTTTCCCAAGCTGTTTATTCTTGCTCGTGCTGCACGAGGGTATAGTTGCACAAGTAGAGTTAATTAAATAATGAAAGAAAGAAGATGGTGTTGCTCGTGCTAGGATGGGTTTGCGTATGTTAAACAATATTTGATTCAACCACAAAGAATTATTGTTTAATTGGGTAAAGCACAAAAAAATTTTGGTGCTCATAAAAATATTTTTAAATTTTGTTATTAACAAAAATATCCTTAAATAATTTAAAAATGTATTAAAAATATTTATTCATGATCAATAAATACCTGCTTTATTAACAAAAAAACGTGACATGACTTATTTGTCAATGTTTAAATTCTAGAGTCTCACTTATCAATTGTCATATAAAAAATTAAGTATGCTACATTACTGTTTTTCATTAATATAGAACATCTCAATTCACAAATGTAAATTTTATTACGTTTTTAAATAACTTAAGAATATTCTTATCGATAATAAAATTTAGAGGAATTTTTTAGTGGTTTACCTCGATTAATTATTAGTTTTCTTTCTCACTTTTTTGCAATGTATTCGGATATAAAATATAAATATCAACTAATAACTTATTTTTCTAATAAAAGTGTTAAGTTACAGTAAAAATCAATTGCCAAATGAATCATTATGACTTTTTTTATATTTGTACACATTTTTTTTGTTATCAAAGATAGAAAGACCGAAACTCCGCTACCTTTTAAATAAGCATGAGAAAATTATGTCATTTGAGTTATAATTTATTAACTTATATTTATACACATTAATTTACAAAAGAAAAATAATCTTATTTAAACATTAAATATGTCGTGTATATATAGGGACACTTGCGAGATAGCATGAAATAGAGCGAGCCAGCAAGCATGAGGAACAACAAAACATAGCGGGTATATCTGTATAATTAAAAATACTTAAAATTAATTACTTTCAATAATATTTTAAATTTATAAATTTAAAAATAATTTTTTATTAAAAGATATTAATATTAAATAAATTCATACATAACATTTTTGATAGAGAGGTTAAATATAGATGAAAATGGAAAATGTGGTGTTTGTGAATTTTAATTTTGTGGTTGAAATATAGGAAATTGATTATTGTAAATAGTTTGAAAATTGAAATTAGGAAGATTTTGTGGATTTGGATTTTGAAACATACTTGGTAGTGTGAAGTTTTTATTTGAAACTTGAGACTTGAGAGTTTGAGGTTTGAGATTGTTGGCTATTTGGAATTTGAGAAAAGTTTTGTAAATAATTGATGTTAGAATATAATTAGGATCAATTAGGATTAATTAGAATTATTTAGTATATCTGAATGTTTATTATAGAATATTACATCTTTATTATTACGATTCTCTTGGTACCTATAAATACCCTTTTATATTGTATCATTCTAGACAACTTATATAGACAACTTGAATATACTCAATAATATACAAATCTTTTTTCCAGTTTAGTCTATTGTTTCTAACATGGTATCAAGAGCCTAAGGTTTTTTTTTTTCAATGAATTTTTGTTCATAGCTTTTTCTCATCCGACCGTGCCTCTTTCCTCTCGTTTTTCGATCTGTTTTCGACGCTTTGGTTCGTCACCTCCAGCATCATCGTGTTCTTCTCTTCGTCAGCTTTCCAACGCCGCTGAGATCGCCACCAGCAGCCACCGGACGCGCCGTCACGCGCCGCCGGAATCTTGCTGCCCACCTCCATTCTTTTTCCTTCAGAAGGTTCGTTGGAAACGGTAAGGAAGTTGGAGAAACATTTCCGATAGAGAGGTTAAATATAGATGAAAATGGAAAATGTGGTGTTTGTGAATTTTAATTTTGTGGTTGAAATATAGGAAATTGATTATTGTAAATAGTTTGAAAATTGAAATTAGGAAGATTTTGTGGATTTGGATTTTGAAACATACTTGGTAGTGTGAAGTTTTTATTTGAAACTTGAGACTTGAGAGTTTGAGGTTTGAGATTGTTGGCTATTTGGAATTTGAGAAAAGTTTTGTAAATAATTGATGTTAGAATATAATTAGGATCAATTAGGATTAATTAGAATTATTTAGTATATCTGAATGTTTATTATAGAATATTACATCTTTATTATTACGATTCTCTTGGTACCTATAAATACCCTTTTATATTGTATCATTCTAGACAACTTATATAGACAACTTGAATATACTCAATAATATACAAATCTTTTTTCCAGTTTAGTCTATTGTTTCTAACATGGTATCAAGAGCCTAAGGTTTTTTTTTTTCAATGAATTTTTGTTCATAGCCTTCTTGTTTTTCTCTTCCGACCGTGCCTCTTTTCTCTCGTTTTTCGATCTGTTTTCGACGCTTTGGTTCGTCACCTCTGGCATCATCGTGTTCTTCTCTTCGTCAGCTTTCCAACGCCGCCGAGATCGCCACCATCAGCCACCGGACGCGCCGTCATGCGCCGCCGGAATCCTGCTGCCCGCCTCCATTGTTTCTCCTTCTGAAGGTTCAACAGCCGTTGGATCTCGGCTCCAATCGGACGATCCTCGCGCTCCCACGTGTCGCGAAGCGAGCCCTCCTCGCCCTCCAGCCTTTCAGCAGCCGTTGATCTCGGTGCAAATCCAACGCTCCTGGTGTTGCCACGTGTCGCAACGAAGCTATCCTTGGTCGACCCGCGCACGCCCGACCCGACCCACGTTTGACCTGCGATTCCACCTCGCTGCCAGCGTGTCTCTCTCCCTCCTCTCAGGTGCCGCCATGTGTCATTGTCTCGCTGACGTGGCACTGACATGGCAGACAAGTGGGACCCTCCCTAAGGTTTTTTGGTGAGCTCTTTCCGATTCTACACTCTGATTTTTCATTTTCTGCTCTGAAATTGCCGTTTTCTCTTCTCTCTTTGATCTTTGTGACTGCTATCATGGAAAAGTCAGATGTTTTTGCTGCCACCAACAGAAAGGATAAATTCTGTCGAAACTGTAACCGTTCTGGGCACCTCTTCCCCGACTGTCCTTCTGTTGAATGTCGCACATGCCACCAGAAAGGTCGTATTAGCTACCATTGTTCACAGCTGTTCTGCCGTTACTGCAAGCTCTCGGGACATTTAATTACTGCCTGTCCTACTCGCCCACCACGTCCTAGTCTACTCAACTCATCTCCTGTCTCTCTTTCTGATATTGCATCTCTTCTTCAGCGTCTTCTCTCTATTTCTGGTAATACCCTTGCTGCTTTTTCCACCCCTCCATGTAATTCTAAATGGTACTTTGACTCGGGTTGCTTTAATCACATGTCTCCATTGCGTAATATTTTCTCGTCCATGTGTACCACTACAAATGGACCTTCTGTCAATACTGCAAATGGCTCCCTCTTGCACGCAACACACAAGGGTTCTATATCCCAGTCAACTTTTAATCTACTTGATACTTATTATATTCCCAAATTAAACTTCAATCTTATTTCTGTTGGTCAACTTGTTGATCTGGGTTTTGAAGTCACTTTTTCTGTTTCTGGTTGTTGTGTACAGGATCCTCGGACGGGACAAATCATCGGGACTGGACGTAAGGTCGGAAGGTTGTTTGAACTCGAGAATCTTCATATTCCTCCTGTACCAAATCTCTGTGCTGCTTCTTCTCCCTCAACCCTCCACTTATGGCATCATCGTCTTGCCCACACCTCCTTAAAAAAACTGCATCCTCTTGTCTCTCAGGGTGTTTTAGGTCAGGTTCCAAATGAATCTTTTGATTGCATTTCTTGCCAAACTGCCAAACAACCTGCTTTATCTTTTCACAATAATTCATCTCTTGCTTGCTCTCCTTTTGATCTCATTCACTCTGATGTTTGGGGCTCCGCTCCCACTGCCTCTATGGGCGGAGCTCGATACTTTGTCGTTTTCATTGATGATTATTCCTGTTTTACTTGGGTTTATTTGATGACTAATCGTCATGAGTTACCTCAGATCTATATCAACTTTGCTACTATGATTAAAACTCAGTTTCAAACTCAAGTTGTCACTTAAGTTTGAGGGGGGATGTTAGAATATAATTAGGATCAATTAGGATCAATTAGAATTATTTAGTATATCTGAATATTTATTATAGAATATTACGTCTTTATTATTACGATTCTCTTGGTACCTATAAATACCCCTTTATATTGTATCATTCTAGACAACTTATATAGACAACTTGAATATACTCAATAATATACAAATCTTTTTTCCAGTTTAGTCTCTTATTTCTAACAATTGAAAAAAGAGTTGAGTTGGTTTGGATCCATTTTTTCGAAAAAAAATAATATCAGCAGAACTTTGATTTTATAAACTTGAAAGAAGATGGAGAAGAGTAGAAGAAAGTGTGAGAATAGAAGTGTATGTAAGTGGTATATATAGAGTAATAAGATATTAATTTATTAAAAATAACGGTAACATAGTAACAGCTAGTTTCCAACGACTAATTTTAATAATGTGGTTAGCATTTTAAATTTTAAAAATAAAAATTATTTAATAAACTAACTATGATTTAATTATTTGATTATGTAAGTGTTAGCATTTTAATTATTTAATCTAATTAATTATTATAATTATTAACAAATTAATTATTATTTAAATAATTAATATAAATTATTAATTAAATAGAGATATAATTATTTATTATAATTATTACTAATTTAATTATTTAATATAATTATTTAATTATTTTAAATTTTATATAATTATTTATTTTTAATAATAACTTGTCAAGTGGCAAGTTATTATTGGTTATAATGAGTCCCTCTGAGTAGGGACTCTCTATTCTTAAACAACGTGTTGGGACTCAATAATGATATGCTCCAGCGGGATTTGAATCCTCTAAAGTTTAAATTTCATTTTAGAGAGTAAAGTGTGATCTTCTATCCTTAAATAGTTTCTCTTTCATATTTATTATTGGTCCCACCTATAAAATTAATGGTGAGAGATTACACTTTACTCTCTAAAGTGAAATTCAAACTTTAGAGGATCCAAATCTGCTGCAGTGGTAGGTTTCCAAAATGTCATAAAAAGTTGAATGGAACCAGCCGTTAGAAGTGCTCTAAGGCCCTGTTTAGTTGCTTTTACAAAAAAAGTCTAAAAAAATAATTTTTTACTTGTTTAAACTTATTTACTCCTAAAATATTATCATAAAAGTTTTATTGAATAACTAAAAAAAAAATAATAATACAATATCTAAGTTTAATTATTCTAAGTTAAAGTACAACATAAAAAATTAAAAACAAGATATCATAAACTATGTTATTTATATGAGACGTGCGGATATGCGAATCTGCAGATCGGATCCGTGGATATCACTGTTAAATTCGCAATTCGATCCTAGCATAGCACGGATCGGATAATATCCATAAAATTCGGATCGGATGCGGATATGCGGATATTATCCGATCCATGTGCTGCCCTAACACTAATTAATAAATACTAAATAAAATAATTTCAAACGGTTTAGACTGATTTTTTATTGTCTCTTAAGCATTATTGAAACTAAATTATATAATATATTCAAACAACTTAGATTGGCAAAACAGTAGTGTTAATATCCTTATGCATTGTTCTAATCACAGTAGTAACTTGTTCAATTTGCTCTTCATTGGAGCATGCTGCAAGAAGCACCTTAGCTGTTCCTCCATCAGGGAAACAACCAGCATCAATCATCTCTTCAAATATCTCCAAACACTTCACATACAGCTTTTTCTTAGAGTAGGCTCCAATGCGTGATGTCCAAGTCACCACATCAGGTTTCAAACCTTTGCTATGCAGCTGCTGAAATATTTCCTCCATTCTCTCAATGAATCCAGCTTGTCCATACCTGTTTATCAAGATATTATATGTGCTGATATCAGCTACATATGATCCTTGTTCCATAACTGCCATAACTTCCTCCATCTTCGTGAATTGGCCTAACCGGCCGTACAAGTTCAACATGCTGTTGAGAACATAAGTGTCTAGTTTTAGGCCTGATTTACACATTTGGTTAAGAATGTCTTCACATTTGCTCACACTTCCTGTTCTTGAATAGGCAGATAAAAGTACCATGTGGGACTTCATTGTTGGTGTGATTCCCACTCTTTTCATATCTTCAAAAACAGCTTCAGCATCTGCATTGATGATAAGACAGAAAAAGAATAATTGAATCAACTTGAATCCGTAAAACAAAGCATTATGTTCCTTTTGCTTCCCTTAAACTAAGGGAGAATGAGTTGAAGCAATGTTATTTTCAAACATATGATGCACATTTTTTGGTTAAATCCATTAGATTGTCCCAAAGATTATTTGAATAAGCAAAACAAAATGACAACTTAACATGGTAGGTATTTACCATTTTCAAAACCTGCTTTGCCATATGCATCTACCAAGATATTATAGGAGGCTCTATCTGGTTCACACCCCAAGTGCTGCATTAGTGAAAAAATCTCTGCAGCTCCATAAGGAAAACCTGCACGACTGCCGGCGACACAAAAATATCATGTTTTGTTCCCCTAGATCTAAAATTACAAATTTCACATGCGAAATAAATATATACTTTAAAAACATATATAGTTCAGTTTTTTTCTTTATGAATCGAAACAAACGGGTTTAAGGGTATACAAAAGTCATCAATAAAATTCAAGAAACATTTATACCATATTCCATAACAACCTGTAAGCTTCCATGAGGGCATTATAAGCATATACATCAGGTTCATGCCCAGCTTCTTGCATCTGTTCAAATACTTCTTCTGCTTTCTCACATAGCCCCTCTCTAGCAAATGCATTCACCAAGGCAGTGTATGTGCAAATGTTAGGTTTACACTTGTGGCTTTGCATCTCGTTGAACACTTCTAAGGCCATGCTGGATCTACCAGCCTTCATTAAATTAAAAGTTCAAACCAGTTAACAGAATTAAGTATTATTTGCAAATGACCAAAACTGTGAAGAATGCTCCATCAAGCAAAACAACATTACTTTAAGGCATTATCATCTGACACAGCAGCTTTTGCCAAATAAAAAATCACTATGATGTCAAATTGAAGGAGATATAGTTTTAATTTAAAGAAAATTGAAATGATGTTTAATAAAGCTCACCTTGCCATATAAATTTATCAGCAAGGTATAGGTTTCAGTTGATGGATTGCATCCATCCCTCTTCATCCTTAGGAAAATCTCTTCTGCTTTATTAGGGTTTCCTCCTTTCATCAATCCATTTATATAAGCATTATATACAACAGCACCTGAGTATTCATTTCTGATAAAGGGTTAGCTACTTTAGAATATCAAATTTCCTGTGATATAAGTGGATCTATATGTAAGTTGTCCAAAAAAATGTGAATAAGCATGATGCATAAATGTACATATCACTTCTTATATCTCTTATCTCTTTCTAATGCTTGAACTCTGTAAGTGGATGCTCACCACATATTGCAGAGAAGATGGCATGAAAACCTTTTTCTCTGATCAGAATTGAAAAATGAAAAGTATCACCTTTGAAAGTTTATAATAGGGAGTTCCAACCATGAGAGACATTTGTGTGGATGACATCTTTTGGGATTAAACTACTTCTATGTTTATCATTATCTCTAGTCCAAAATATTTTTTGATCATGTTTCTATTTCGGTATGATGCATGAACAAGTTAGGTCAGGAACATACTTGAAGGAAGGCTGTAATTTCGCATTTCGGCAAAGACAGCTTCAGCTTTTTCTAGCAGGCCAGACATGCAGTAAGCTTTAATAAGAAGGGCATAAGTATCTTCTGTCGGAATGCATCTAGCCTCAAGAAGCTCTAGATATATGGATTCTGCTTCCTTGTGTTTAAACTTTTGTCCATAAGCATCAATGAGTAAATTATAGCATATAACATCTGGCTTGAAGGAGCTTCTAACCAATATCCATCTACATATCTGTAAAGATATTCTTTTTTCGTTATGACCAATAACATTAAGGAGAATGCTAGAGGGCCAACACATTTAGTGTAAAAAACAGGAGAGTTGGCTAGTGTTGATTCAAATGTAAGACAAAAACAAGGAAAAAGTGTCTCGTCGCTATATAATAAAAGTGGAATTCTCCATTATTTCCTCACCGAAATGATTGCATCCCATTGTTTCCTCATCCGAAGCTGAACAGATACACTAACAATATCATCCCATGTGTCAAGAGATGCAGGGAAAACATCAAGTGAACGCCAAATGCTATCAGAATCAACACCCTTTTGAACAAACTCCACAATCATCTGAGCAGTGGGGCTTAACACTGGGAATATCCCATCAACAAAACCAGAACCGTATTTCCAACCTTTTCCTCTCAAAGAACCACCTGCAGGTACACAGAAAAGTATTACTCACATTTCATCAAACACCTTTCATTCAATGCCAAAAAAAAAGTAACATTTCCTACTTACATCTTTTCCTGGACACTTTCTTGTGATTGAAGTTCCTTAACTTGCCACTTTTGTCAATGTAAACGCTGTCCCTTTTGAACTTCTCAAGAGCCACACCACTTGCATCATTTGCTTTCCATTCAGATAATTCAGCTCTTGGTTCTATCAATGTGTGGTTCACTGAGCATAAAGAATTTAGCCTGCAAAGTACAGAACCAGATAATAAGTTTCAGTGCCACTTCAAAATAAAATTTTAAAATGAACACTCCCTACCTATAGCATAAGTGTTGAATGCAAGGGGCCATGTCATAACTACTTAGTAACATAGGTGAGAAATAATGGAATATAAAACTGAAATGATGGATAATTTGATTTGAACTTACATTAAGGCATGTAGTAGGAGAAGGTCCAAGTTTTTGGATAATGAAATTGGATTTTTTTTTTTTTTTTGAAAGGAACTTGTTTGGTTTTAGTTAAGGTGAGATAAATGAGTTTTGTAATTGTTTTTAATATATGGACAACTGAAATAAGGAGTAAATATCCATGAGAAAATAAATATCTTAGCATAGCAACATGTTAAGCAAAAATATTCCATAACTTGAAAAGAACCATTTCTTTGGGACCATATAATTTGAGGATGTCATACATTTTTATATTTGGAGTAAACCCCAAATGAATAAATGACTTTTGAAGTTAAACATAATAATTTATTCTTTTTCTAAAAAATAGTTAATATTTTTGTTAGTATTAGTTAAATTTTTTTCTAATGTGACGGTGAGACATAATTAATCATGAGTTTTCATACTAGCATTAACCTTTTCAAAATATTCTTTGATATATATTAGTGAAAGCAGTAATTAATCCATTAATTAAAAAATTATATAAATTTCCTGCAGAAAAAAATAATATAAATAACAAAATAAATAGTTAATCATTCTCATAAATATATTATTGGGTTAACTATAGATGTACCCTAGGTGAGTAAGTTAAGAACTAGATTTTAAGTTATAAATATTTCCTAAATTTTTTTTTATGTATATTGCAATAATTTTTAAAATTATCTCTTATTCTCTCTTATCTTTCTTCCCTTTTTTTAAATTCTAATCTTTATTTTTATAACAACCATAAAATATACTCTATTTTTCATCATATGGAGCTCCAACCATATTTTTGAGGGCAAGGAGAATATCACTATGCTGGATTAAATTTTACTAAAATAAAGAAATTGATAAAATAAAAATAAAAATTTAATTATTTTTAAATTAAAATAATAAAATTTACACATAATATAAATTATAAAATCAATAATAATTAAATTCTGACCTTTTTTATTTGTTTTTTTTTTTTTT